>NC_049982.1:22475492-22521503 GCF_000003815.2 Branchiostoma floridae
GAATCTGACTTCGTGTCAGCTATGGTGTTCTGTCCCAGTTGAAAGTTGTCTTGCTTTTTCTTGGCTTCAAGACGGTTGAAATCTTTCTACTGAGTGTTGTAATTAGATAAATAAAGTTGCAGCTTAGATGGGTTGATGTGAAATCCGTTACACGTTGATCAGTTTGGGTCAAACACCTTGCTATCTTACTTTAGAATCAGCCGTCTTCAGCTGTCAATCCATCCCAGACAACAACTTGCTAATGTGAGGTTGGGATCTTGCAAAAGTTGCCGACAAATAAGCAGCGACTTATCTTGAATGCATTTGCCATACAACCCACTGAAGTCTGACGCACTCTGTTGAGACCTCCAGGCAATGACGTCACTGTGAGCACTTTTTTTGCGTGTGTCGGCGGTCACTTTCCTTTGCTATTGCTTCAGGCCGATGGCAAAGTCCAGAGATCTATAAGACACCATTAACGTTAACTTTATGGCCTTTCTTTCTAGTGCTTACCTTAGATATAAGAAGAACCACAGCCTTTGGGCAGTTCCTTATGTGAAATGAAATATGTTCTTTGAAGCTTTCATTACATAACTGCATTCCCACAAAAGGTTCAAAAGGTTGATTATCTTCATACACCCGCCTGTAGCCTCCTTCCCTTCTTTCGAACGGAGATTTCTAAAAATTGTCTACCAGAAAACATGAAGGTTCGAAGGCGTAACATATGACTTGACAGGAACAAGGCGTTTGGTAAGAAAGTTTTTGACCAGAAGACACGTCTAACTGTGTGGTTGAAGTATTTAATGATGTCCTACTTCTTGTCTTTAATAGATAGAACTTTATTGCTCGACATTTGTACATGGTACAAAGTATGGCAATGACTGTTACACAAAGTACAAAATAGGTGTAGAGAATAAGACTTGATATCCTAATTAACGTAACAAGAAGGGCTGACACATTAGTCTTTGATATAGTGTTACAATCGAGTTGGGCTATACATGAGATTCATTACTCTTTCTAATAGCAAAGCAGTCTTTGATATATTTGCCTATCCTTGCATTATGGGAGTCGTGGCATCCAAAGATATATACAAATCTGTCTGTAGCATCGAGTCTCTTGAAATCTGCTGTACTGTATTCGAGAAATGTAAATAGCTCATTACGTAAAATAGCGTATCTAGAGCATTCCATTAAAAAGTGAAATTCATCTTCAATATGCTTTGGACAGAAAGGACAGAACCTTTGGTCAGGGGCTACATTGTAATATCTACCTGTTTCAATATTCAATTTATGGCTGCTGATTCTTAACTGAGTAATCGCTTTTCGAATTTCAAAATTATTTATATCATAAAGGTATGTTTCTTGTTCATAACATTCTTTTGACTTGCTAAGAAAAGACAGCTTTGAATTGTTTTCAATAGAATTAAACCACTTTTGTATATATGTATCTTGTAGCCGGAGGCGTAGTTGGTTGACAATATAATCTATATTATAAGCCTCAGGTTTCATCCATATGTGTCCAAAGCCATGGTAACAGAGAATGTCCTTAACATGATTAATCCAGTCTTGATTATCAGTAAGTACAGTGTTGTATGCATCGCGAAGCAGAGAGTCCTCAGGTAAGTTTACCAAACGGTGCCAGTATTTAATGAGCTGAATTCTAGCAGGTATTATAATAGGAAAAGTTCCTAACTCTCCTCGCACGCCGTCATTAGATGATTTTGAATGAACACCAAGTAGGAATTTCTGAAAACGTGTGTCAAGTATGTCAAATTTAATATGAGTATCACGTTCTCAACGCATGACACGAAGGCATTGAAAGCATACAAATTCATGTCATCACAATGAGCTAATATTATACATGCGTGTATCGAATTTTCAGGCAGGCCTGTTCTGCATTGTATTCAGCACTAAGTTGCAGTATTGCAATGCATATATTTGCCAGACGCAAGGGCGAGTTGTATCCGTTTTGACGTGCCGTTGCATCATCCATCTAACGGCGTCTGGCCTAGATTGTTAACTGGCGTTTCGTATAACCTATATAGAGCGCACATGTAGTACTAACATGTATTGGGACTCGGAACCATAAAAATCAATCAAAGTCAGTCTGAAATCCACAAATTGTTGGCTAAACATATTATCAATATTACAGTGGACGCATACGTAGGATGCGTTTTCTATGCATAAAATGTTTAACCCTGTTCCCCCATATGTTCGAAACAAGGAGCAACATAATTACAGGGTCGCGTAGCGAAACCCTGTTTTGTTTTTGCTGCCATCCATGGGTGCCGCCATGTTGAATTTTGACCATCCATGGGTGCCGCAATGTTGAATTTGACGTCACAATCAGTGACCAATGGCCTGTTCTGTTTCCAGTGACGTCACACCTCTATTACTTATTCATCACTCTCTATTATTCATTCATTAGATCTCTTACTTATTCACAAGCTACCAAATTCATTACCTAACCATCATCATGTCAAGCTATATAAAGGGGCAAGACTCTTGTGCACTTTGGTTTGTGGGTTTGTCAAATTGTGCCAAAATGATATTGAATAACGTTTGGTCAAGACTAAAGTGCTATCAATACGTAAGGACGAAGATGAGTTATTTTTCTGATTTGACGAAATATATGTTGTTATTCCATTTGAATAGATAATTGCTATATTTAGTGTATCTTTGAGGGAGCTCATTATCATAATTTCAGCAAATGAAAATTACCAATACAGCCTTACTGTTAAATGGTAGGTGTTTAATATTTTCGTCAAATCTAATTTTTATCATTAAGATTACCATGAGATGTGAAATTTATGCAAATGAGGCAATAATTTGCATATCAATTTGAAAATTATAAAAAGCTGTTACACTTTTGATATTCATACCATATGTTCCTTAAAGTAGAGAGGAATGTAGCAACATGTTAATTATGCAAATTTTGACGATCATCTGCATAATTTATGCAGGTAGTAAAATAAGGCAAGCTTTATTAGGTGCACTGTTTTCTGTTTGGTCGAGCGTACCTTGCACCTCGAGTGTACATTTGTACGTGTGTCTCAAGTACTTAGAACTTGCTGAATGAGGGGGTTGTTCAGGTGGGGCTAGTCCCTTTCTTATTGCTGGAGGGTCTATTCAGGTGGGGACAGTCCATTTCTTCGTGCAGAAGGGACTGTTTAGGTGGGGCTGTATATGTTCACATCTGCCTTTTATCATTACATAGCTAGAATTTCACCTAGCATAAATTACACTTAAAAGCGACCCTGTGTGTATGTGTGACAGTACACATATTTATCTCTAGTTATAGATATCCTAGTCTCTGACTTTGGGTATATTCTATGATTTTTTAAAAAGTGCTTGTAACACCAAATGAAAACCAAGCATTATTCATTGAGTACGTTTAAGAAAGTATTGCAAAGACAAAAAAAAAAAGATGTGAATGGACAACAATGCCTTTTTTGTTCGGCATTCTATGTTCTGTCTGGTTGGTCATACTCATTCAACCATTCCTAACCACATTTTCATGATTTCATCATGAATTCAATTGTTCCAAACTTTTCTTGCAAAACTGTAAAACTGAAATACACTGCTATTTTCAACATCACATTTTAAGTATACAGGCAGTTTACTGTAAACTTCACGACAAAATTTTACGCCCCTTGCCAGCTATTGCCCCCTCCCTCTCAAAGGTTGGGTGGCAGTCTTTTGCGATGGTCCGTAGGGTAAGCAGAAACGCAATATTTCCTATGTATTCTATGTGAGCACCTCATGATGAGTTGGATAAAGCCAGTTCGAAAATCCTCGTTGTAGCCGAGGGCTTTACTGGAGTATTGAGGAAATACCATTTGATCTGTTTTATTAGGCCGTCAAATTACGTACAGCAGGCTAGCCAGGCTACCCCAACTACTAGTAGTAAGAAGTGGTTTATCTATACAAAGCATTGTGCGTTTAAAAACAATAGACTTTGGTACTACTACATTTATACAAAAGCAATAAGATGTATCGGTGTGTGGCCCAGCTAAGTTTTCCATATTATATCCTACTATAATATATAATGAATACATTTTTTTACCTATCTTTGCTGGTAAGAAGTCTTCCATAGTTATTACACCGTGGTTTCTTTCTTACACACAATGCGCTTTTCCTCCTTGACATCCCGCCCAGTGCGCGATGGAAGATAATCACCAATTTCGCCGCGGCCGATTCGATCCTAATTGGACAAGGAAATCAGTCCGATATTCGTAAATTGGCCTTTGCCTTGACATAAGGTCTCCGAACCTCTCCAAGGAGGGATGGAGAATGGAATAATAATTGGCAGAGAAAGATGCAGAAAGCACAGGCACGTGATTTGAATCCTGGTAGTCACCTTACTTATACCTTGAACTTGTTTTTTTAATTATCAGGCATTAGGCATAGGGAAACATGTTGCATTTTCTGTTATCCAACCAACCCTATACTATTAGATATAACGTTACAAAAACCTAATCTTGCCTTTTTTGGGGGAACAACGTCAGGCATCTATAGTGATGGTATTTTCACTCTTAACAAATTAAAGCTTTGGACAGTTGTGTGTAAGAGTGTGAAGTAACATTTTACCCCTCTGTTCATGAGGTTACAGGTCGTGGGTCAAAGTTCGGGCAGCTAATTAACTGTTTTGAGCCTGCGCAGAAAACTCATTTTTTTAGCCTGCGCACAAAATATCACTATTAATATACTTCTGCTTGTAACGGTGTGTATCCGTATGATTATCATATGATGTAAAAATAGTGCAGTGTCCCGATGCATTTCAGTTTTACATTTCGAAACTGTATTCTTTGGATCACTTCGGTAGAAATCTAGAAAAAAAATCCCTATGTACCAACCGATTCGAACTGTTTTCAGGACATTAATCAGAAACACAATATTCCTTTTCCCAGGCCTCGGGTTCAGGCTTGTGATGTGATTGATGGTAACGATGTGAAAACCTTGTGAGGGAACCCATTGCGTGAGGTATCACCCCGGGGTTTCACCTGGCCTCGAACCTGTGCGCATGATGTGACCCAACAAGGTCATTGTTGATGATCAAAGACCCAAAACACAAGCTGCCTACCATGGAACATGCATCAGAACCTTTTACATTTGTAAGGAATTATGAAGTCAACTTTATCAACTCGAGAGCAAAACATCAAAACTCCTCGGCGTCTTTAGCTAATTATGATAGGCGTTCATCATAGAAGTAGCTTCTGGCATATTCTACTTGGTTCTACTTCGACCAGTTTGTGTGTGAACCGGTTTTTACCAGTGTTAACCGGTTATTAATGGAAAGAGCCCTGTTCCCACCTCCTCGTCATTGACATTATTCCTTTTGCCTTCCCGCTCTGATTGTACTGCCTTCGCGTGCCGAAGCGTGCATCATTTTCACCATCATTGGGTCCCCTTTCTATCAACTCTGGAAATGCAAGGGTGTTTTTGTTAGAATCTTCCAAAGATAAAAGAGGGACGGAATCCCATCATTTTACCCTTGCAGGTAGCACAGACATAGATATACACACCATAATGCAAGTTATACGATTGAGGACATGATTTGCATAATTAATGAAGAAATTCTATAATTCTTCCAAAGGCATACCATGTACCAGGCCCAATGCAACAAGGTCACAGTAGTTATGCCATTTATCCACCTGAGACAATGCTCTGTATGAAATTGAAATTGATTTTTTCTTGCCATAAAGTTGCTGCATTATCGTTCAGGGAAGGTTATGAATATGCCTTTACTCGACCCCCACCAATTTCATTTCAATTTACTGGATGTCCCAGTCGTCATTGTTCCCTTCTGTTTCCATTTCTCGCCCAGGTAGTAGCCCAGTAGTCATAAATTAGTCATGTATGTACAGCTTAGGAGCCGGTTAGTTCTAATATGACATAATCTTACGTTGGTCATGTGAGGACATTGTACTTTATAATATGCTATTTCATATGCCACTTACCATACATCTCAGCAACTGACCTGATTCGAATTTTGTTATTTATTCTAACTATTTATTTCTGTCATTTTTACCCATAGTAGTCCACTCATTGATTTACAATGTGTGGACTACCATGCCCTGCATTACATAAATTGAAATAAAACATGTATATATGGTGACATGCAAACAGAAAATTACAAACAATAAATGAAATTAATAAATAACAATAGTAATGAAACTGATGTAAACAATAACAACAATCATAACAAATAATTGCTAGTAATGATAACAATATTAATACAAATCATGAATTTTGTTGATTAGAACCAGTGCATAAGGACCCCTCGCCCGAAATACCCAATCGATAAGTTATTTGCTGTGATCCGTCCGGCTTTATTTTCCCCTAACCACGTGTAATCAGCCAGGCTTGTGCTGTAAGGACTTTATCATCTATCTATCACCAATGAGAAATACCCGACTGTAATACTGGGGTTAGAAAGGTCACAGCTGCATATTGTGATTGATCTTCTAGCACAAAACAATGTCAGAATGCTGCCAACATTCATCTAAGGTCGTTTGGTCGCCGGTTTGGCAAGGGCAAACCAAAATATATCTATAAAGGCCTTGTCTCTTACGTTTGGGGGTGCACAATATAGCTGATGTATAAGAATATCCGGATTTATATACTGTAAAAGGGGAAATTTTCGCGTTTTTTTTTTAAATTTTCACGTCCGTAACCTCACCGCCGCGAACTTAAGATCACCGCGAATATTTTTTTCTGTCTCCAATCTGCATAACACCTTGTTATTTTACCAATACCATAGGTATGGTGAAATATATTGTATTCGTAATGTTTCTTCTTTCTTTCTCCTGTCAAATCTTCGGAACACGGTATCTCCGTTGTTCCTGAACCGATTGACTTGAAATTTGACACAAGGGTAGAGTGGGCCAATACCCCCAGACGCTTTGTTCATTTCTTACATATCTGCCTTTAAAATGATTTTATTAAGGTTTTTTGGTCATCTTAAGACCAAAACTGTATATTTGGGCCCACTGTACCCTGGTATTATAACCGAATGAGCTGAAATTTGGCACAGATGTGCCTTGATAATTCCCCCATATAAATTCAATACCATTTTTGGTGTAGAGTATAACGAAATGCTTTTTTTTGCGATTTTTTGGTCATTTTTTGACCAAAAAAGGACACTTTTGGCTCCTGTACCTTGGTTTTAGAACCGGATGACCTGAAATTTAGTATAGGAGTGCCCTAGACATATGCGCACATGGATTCATTAACAGTTGAGGCATACAGTACAACAAAATGCTTAATTTTGCGATTATTTGGCCATTTTATGACCAAAAAGTACACTTTTGGCTCTTGTGCTCTGGTTTTAAAACCAAATGACCTAAATTTTGGTAAAATGGTGCACTAGATATTTATTCAAATGACACATGTATAATTTTTGTCATAGACTACGTCAAAATGATATATTTGGGTTTTTTTTTGTCATTTTCCAATAGCCAGAGGGGTCAATGACCTTAAGGTCGTTGACCCCAGCTGCAGATTGCACCTACTGGCATATATGTCTATTTAATCTAATTAGATAGGTAACCAATCACTTAGCCTGAATCTATATCCTAAAGAGGGGGGGGGGGTGTGACAGCCAATCAGCGAGTCCGGTGTTATCTGGAAGAGTCCATTCTTACACGGAGGGGTTCATTTTTTTTTTTAAATTCATCCTCGGACTGGTGAAGTCTTTCAGTGGGTGTATTTTTGGACAGGTCTATTTTGCAGTTTTACAGAAGGTTTGTCTGGAAGAGTCTATTCTCGCACGGAGGGCGGATTTTTTTAAATTCATATTTTGGACTTTGGTGACTTCTAGTTTGTCAAAGTCTTTCAGTAGGGTTATTTTTGGACTGGTCTAATTTGCAATTTTAAATGGGTGTGCTGGAAGAGTCCATTCTTGCACGGAGGGGGGATTTTTTTAAAATCCATTGGCTTTTTTAAAAATCCATTTTTGGGACTTCAGTGATTATGTCAAAGTCCTATTTTAGCGGATGTATTTTTGGACTGCTCTACTTTACATGGAAGAGTCCATTTTTTGCACACGGAAGGGGGATTTTTTTTCAAATTCAGTTTGGACGGGTGATGATTCAAAATTCAATTTTTAGTGGAAGTGTTTTTAGACTGGTCTATTATACCTTTTCATGCGCTGGGACCTTTTTTGCTAAATTCAATTTTGGATTTGGTTTCTTATTCAAAAGGCCAAGGTTTCAGTGGGAGTATTTCTGGACTGGTCTATTATGCAAATTCACATAGGGTGCACTGGAGTCCATTCTTGAACGGGGGAATTTTGTAAGATTCATTTTTGGGTTAAACCGTCATTAGTAAAAGTGATTTTTCAAATGGGTGATTTTGAAATAGTCTATTGTTGCATGGGGAGGGAGATGGCTGAAATATACTGTATTTGCTCTCAAGCAAATGTCGGCCTTTCTAGTTTCAACCTCGAAATTATTACACCAGCGAACATTTCCCCTTCTACAGTATTGGCGAGGAACCGAGTCACCCTTCCCCGGTCCACCCCCTGATGTTGATGGGTGGGTTACACGTGTGGTAGACGGGGCCCTCTACTTCTACACACACCTTTCACCCATATATTCGTTAGGTAACATACTTACAGAAGTGTACCAATCATGGAACCTACCATGCATTGATGACTCCCCGTTGTCAGCTTTCAAAAAATGGCTTTGCCTTATCAAATTTTCTTTGATAAACCTGCATTTGCTGACGTTAGTTCGGCCCCCTCATCGGACACCCACCGTGAAACTGATGATAAAAGCTATTTTAGAACATATCGGAGGTAACAAAAAAGTGAAAGAAATTGAAACTGATATGAATCTAGTTAAGCTCAAATTTTCCACTGATTATGACATTTAAAACAGACGCTGTATGTACAGTATTTACAGCTTCGTTGTTTCGGGCATATTCCCCTACCGGTAGCTCTCTGTGCTGTATCTTTTCAGTACATAACCAGTAACGTTACCAAATTCCAAACATGCCTTATAAACCTTTGATTTGATTTATCAGTTTGTTTGTTTGGTACACATAGCCAGGGCTACCCAACTAGCCTAAAGCTAATGTACTGCAAACCTTTCTTTGATCAACCGTATGTACTCAGCTCGACACTGTCCCTAACGTCAACCCATCTAGAAACTGTTTTCAAATTGCAATATTTTCAAAATAATTTTGAGGTCACATCAAGACCTGCCTACATACCAAATGTGAAAATCATTCATCTTTGCATTGACACACAGACAGACACGCCATCGGACAAACATACCACCATACAGACAGACAGACATAACCTTCTTGGTGAGGCAATGATGAGACACAGGCAAGCACCTAAAAGGATGAAATGAAAAAACAAAAACAACATTAGTTTTGTAGAAAATACAGGTTAGCACTGGACCATTAACACCAATGACGTAGACTGTTGTGCTGCCATCTGGGCCACTAAAGGCTAATGACCATGGATGCGGACGGATCGTGTGAGTGGTAAACAGCTTTCCTCTACCGCTGTGCGATATCCTTGGATGAAATCCAGTGCAGAAGTAAAATAGGCTACAGCACCCAAATGTAAGGACACCCTTATACGATTTGATCTCAAAACGGGACAGCCATGTTGATTACAAAATAATGGACTACATGAGCACACTACTGATCTTTTGAACTACTAAAGATGTGTCTTCGTCCACGTTTCGCATATTAATTCATAACAAAAATCACAGGTTGCACCTGTTATCTAACTCACAGTTAGGATATATAAAAACCAACAATATTTCTCTGGTGTCACTGACGAAGGACATCGGATGGCTGTCTGAAACGTCTGGCTGTTTTAAAATTCATAATTATCCAGTTGCTTAAGCAACTGCTTTTTGTCACATCTTATTACCGGGATGTCTAACCTTCATCGACGCACTATTGGTGTTTCTTTCCCAGGGTTCACACAGTTTTCTGTATTAGGCTATTCCATGGCACCATGATCATAATCATTTATGTTGCTTATAAACTAAAATAAAACAGATAATAGTTTACAAGGTTTCTTTCACTGCTAGTTTATTACAAATTCGTGTCCAATTTATTGATAAGGAAATGGTGATAATCATAAACAGGCTAAGTCTTACACGCAACGTTTTGAACTGTTCTCTAAATAGATATAACGGTTGATACAATAGATAGATATAAACATATGTGCACGGAGTAATCTTTTTTGACTTGTAACAGACCACATAGGTAGTAGGAATATTAGTAGGAAGTGGTCAAATAGACTGAACACATTGAAACCTGGTCGAAAACCACCTGGTGCAGGCAACCAGCTCCAGTGACAAGCAACGTAAAACAGTCGCGGCCATTTTTACATACTTTTTGACAAAATGTTAAACAGCATACATACAACTTAAGTTCAATTAGATTGGGAAAGCTTTCGAGACGAACTCTGTCTCTTTGTCAACCCGGAGATCTCATCTTGGAGTTTCTCTGCCACGTGACGATTGATGGACATTGTCACGTGACAAGACACAGTCATACACAGGTCTCAGATACTTATCCCCCACTGTCCTGTACAATCACCTGTCCTTAGCAACCGTTCCCCACTGAGAGGCTGCTGAATGCACGGATAGCTAACGTTATATCATATCAGATGTGTTAGCTGCAATAGAACTGTATTTACCACCCGCGGATGCCCTATTTTCCAGCAGGCCATGGAGTCTGGTAGAGACTAGTTGCAATCAGTTTTGGCTAGCTCTGTCCATTCAGGGGATTAATTATTCTTAAGAAGATTAACGTCCCTGAGGTCGGTTTTTAATTGTGCCTTGCAGGAATAGCCTATCATTAGTCGCCTAGTTAGTGAAAGTGTCCCGCTTTCCCCATAGATTACGATTTTTTTTTCATTCTGGCCTACGGGGAACGGATTGGATTCGCTGTTGGTCCGATTATAAAGAAACTCTTCAAAATGGCAACAGTGGCCTCTGTCCAGGGTTGCTGATTTAGAATCTAAAGTTCCTGGAAGATCCAGCGTGTACTCCTAGGAAAGGCACTTGATACATATTCCCTCACTCGAAAATAAGTATCCAGTTCATGTTAGGAAGGTCTTCCCGGATGAGACAAAGCATAATAATAAAACATAAGGTCTCGTATTTCAGGAGAGCCACACTTCTAGCACGTTAATGAAAGTATCACAAAGAGTAGGGAGTCCTTCCCGGCATTTTTTTAAACATTTGGCCCCACCTGGGGAAATTATTGTGGTATCTACTTTAAGTTTACTTGTAATTGTGTGGCAACTGGTTCTTGCGATAAGGCCACGAATGTAAGCTCCTTGCAATTTAACCTCTGGCTGTGACGAGAGAATAGTCAGTCCAACCATCAACAATAACAGTAACAACAGTGTGGGAAGTCGACCATGGTGTTTTCTTTTCTCTCCCATCAGCAAGATGTGACACGCCTGAGCAACACTGTGACCCGAAATGTTTGTCTCCCCATTTGGAGTTTGAACACAGAATGCACTAACGGCGCCAATAATGGAACAGATGTGAAATGTGTTTCGTGAGTTCCTATCAGCGTCAAAGCCAGTACAGTAGCACTAATGGTACTTCACTCAGACAAGCTATCGAAGTCAATCTAAGTCTATCCCCTCAAGCTCTTGCCTACAGAGACCAACGCCAATTGACCACGACCTTTGAAAGCATTGAGTGTTGATTTGAGTCCAGAAGCTTACTACAAAAGGTTTGAATCTCAATTGAATGCATCGGTTTAGACAGAAAAACTTACAGGAGCCATTTGCCGCTGATAGCTGTTATATAGCGGGCCTGTACTTCCGCCTGTTGAGTCTTGCCACTCTGCTATATTCACATAACAGCGGACTCACCGCCTAAACACGCCGGCTACACATGTACGCTGTACGGAACAAACTCTAAATGGGCACCCTAACCGTCTAACATAATTGTGTGAGTGTATCAATGTGATGTGTCTTCCTGCCTATCTATGCCCTTGTTCTAAAGCCAAACCATTGACATTCTTGATTCTTTAATGGTACAAAGTAATAATGCTGGTGTTGGTAAACGGTTGGGTATTTAGCACAAAATAAAGATGAATTGCGCTCAAAAAGCATTTACTCAAGCAACTGGATAGATTTTGGAAACGGATAGACGTTTCATCATAGGATGAACGTTTCAGATTGTATACATTACCTTTCGTCAGTGACACTGACGAGATCTGGAAAAAACTGGTTGTCTTCAGCTCTTCTTGATTGATAGTCTGGGTGTAAAAACAGTTTCTTCCAGATTTCAGTGTCACTGATGTAAGATAGTGGATGCTATCTGAAACGTCTGATCGTTTTCAAAATTATATCCAGTTGTTTGAGTGACGGCTTTTGGGCGTATCTTATTACCTGAATTTCTAACATTCATCGACGTAGAGATGAATTGGTTTGCGTCTTACGCTGCAATGGATATGCAGTATCTAGTCATATCCACTTCGAGCTTCATAGACTCGTCATCTCTACTGCCAATAAGAACGAATCAGTATGGTTCAGACCAGACAACACGGTACTATCTGTTATTATGTCTTTGTAACAAAACGTTTTTAGACTGGACTGAGTATTCTGCCAAGTTTACTCGCATTCTGGCGAAAAAATGGATGAACACAAATGATTTCAACGGCCCAAAGCCTTTAGCTACATCATACAACAGCCTGGTTTATATCAATATCATAGAAAATGAATAGTTTATGAAACCTAAGGTTTTGATTAATCAAAATGGTCCTCCGATGAACCTGTTATTTGTATCTACCCATGGGAATCACATTGTATCCCGTAGCTGTTATTATCACAACAATCCCTTGTTCCATTCTTATCTGACGCTTTCTGTATATTTTTCATAAATACTGTAACATGTTGCCCAAGAACCTGTAAATAAAAGAAATCCAATTCTATAAGTGTTCATGTTGCATACTTTTATTTTCAGGTGCAAATTGTTCTTTGACAAATATGCTATAACCACAGTGCAGCCAGCAAAGGCAGCGAGCACATATCTTATCAGTAGCCCGAAACTAGTTTGCAATATCAAATACGTCTGACTAAAGATAGGTACTGCTTTGTACTGCAGAATTTATAACTTTTGAATCACCTGCCGAATTTCTTGTGCAGTCCAGTTGAATTCTCTGCCACCGCATGTAAAAGCACAAAAATCGATCACTTATGTCAAGACTCTATATGAAAGAATGCCCTAGCGGATATTTTGGCACTGCAGGAGCCGGTTTGTTTGAGACTTTGAAAGTGAATCATACTTTTACTGTGTTATAAAAGATAAATTATTCATTTCTCAGCTACCTTTCAGTTCATATGTTTCGTTGGGTTGTTTGTAGTTCTGGGCCCATTGCAAAATGCTATTAAAATTGGCGATAGGCGGTTTCCTGGAAGAATAGAAGAATGAATGAAATGTACTGAAATCCAACCCATTGATAGGAAGCTATATGAGTGATGTCAGAGGTGGCAGACATAGAAGAATGATGTTCCCACAGATAACAAACATTCACGCGGTAATCCTTCAATACTCCGTCATGGTCTAAACACCGACACTAGCGTTATCTTGTCGCCACATGTGGGGTATGCTGATACCTTACGGGTGAAAAACACATATTTGCAATGCAGAACGTTCCAGAATGTAACAGGTGACCATGTCGTTATGGATAGAAATATTTGTTTGATGGCAGAGAGTACACGTAGTGTAGATTTTTACTAAATTGTATTGAGACATATAATCAGCAACGTTAATATCTTCTCAAAGAAGCTTACATAGCTGCCTTACAAAAACTTAGTAGAAATCGGATG
This sequence comes from Branchiostoma floridae, assembly GCF_000003815.2. Taxonomy (NCBI): domain Eukaryota; kingdom Metazoa; phylum Chordata; class Leptocardii; order Amphioxiformes; family Branchiostomatidae; genus Branchiostoma; species Branchiostoma floridae. The sequence continues at coordinate 22,489,296 of NC_049982.1, forward strand.
GCACCCAGGCTAGTACATAAACTCAACTACATTCTGGGAGGCGATAATCCTCACTCTGTACAAGTAGGCAAATACATCCACGAATGTTTAGACCATAGAACCAATAGTGTAAATAACATGGTAGACCGTGTTGATTTATTCATACCTATAGATATCCATATATGTGTATTTAGTTGTACTGTAAGTTGTTGTTATAACGTTACATGTAAACCTTACGAAAGTCGTTGTACTTTTGTCGTGTCAATAAAGATTATACATGTTGTACTAAATATTCCGGTTTATTGCCTTTCTGTTATGTAACGAATCGTTGTGCTTGGTATTTCTATCGACCCAATCGTACGCTTGTGGGAAAAAGGTAATGATAGTTCCGGTTTAATGCACAGAGGGATTCCAGTGGATATCCCTGTGGCAGCACATCGTATCTCAAACGAAAGTCAAACTTAACGCTTGGTGCCCGAAGGTAGCAGAATTCATTGAACGATTCCTCTTGTTCACATCGACAAAATGTCCCTCTAAGCTGTTTAAGTTGAGAGCAATTTGTTTGTGGCCCACCGCTCACTGACTCTACACCACGAGAACGTGCCTTTCAGTTTCACGTTCGATTAGGCATGCTTCAATCCTGGCCTCCCAAAATAGATGGGGATTTCTTCTGGGGGCTATTTTTAATCATTCTGTCCATCGACCGTTGACGGTTTTGGCCTCTGGGCAGTTTCATGGCCGCTGAATTCCCGGAAGTGTAGTTCATGTTCTTTTCTGGTCGTGACCGGACTCTATAAACTCTGTACACTCGCCTTGGCTGTGTATATTTATCCAGGAAAAAGAGCGACATAACATTACACATGTGTGTAACGTACTGTAAGTTATCAATATCCCATGGAAATGTAGGTATTGTAATCGATGAACATGTGTTTGTGACAAAAATAACACGTTTTGCGGTAGTTTTTAAGGAGTTTCACCCAAGCTGGCACATGCTGGCCTTTTGCGCGGCAATATGAGTTGCCGACATGCGTGGAGCTTACGAGGAGGTGATTTTACGAGGACCTGAATAGAGAACAGGTGTGGTTAGCTCTTGTCATATAGTCCAAAGATTAGAGATTTTTGGCTCCTCGAGGATATTATTAGTACTACAGTAAAGTAAAATAAAGTAAGTGCTACAGCCTGGTGTAACAGCGAGGATACAGTACGTACGGCTCGACCTATCAGGGCTAAAAAGGAAAATGTCAAGAAGGCGACTTCTTGAGGAGCTCTTCACGAAGTAGAGCCGGCTTCTTCACGTTTACTAGTAGCTGAAGCTGGGTCGAGTCTTAACAAAGGTTATTTGTCTTAAAGACTCTTTGTTTCTTTTGATACACTGTGTTCTATGGTTCAATTCGTAATACCAGCTTTGTAGTCCTGTGGTTTAGCAGCATTTTTGCTGGATTGTTTCGCCCTCCGGCATTAGTTCTGGGATCTCCAGATGGTGTTATCCATACGATCAAGTCAGTGTGGCCTTAGCAAAGGAAAATTCCTGAGTGCCGACATGACTTTTTCCCCTCTAGCCTGGTAGGGTGAGCCGTACCCTATCCTGTCGGTGGAGCCTTTTGACCTTTCCGCTGGTGAAAAAAGTCCCCTCATTGTGACCACAGTTCCATTAGAGAGATGTCATCGTGAGTGGCTCTATTGAAATCCATTAGATTTAGTTTGGATGTCACATTTCTTGAACTATCGCCGAATGTGACATGACTTGTTCTCATCTTAGGCCTTCTAGGAAATCAGTTTTTGTAAGTTGAAGTGGCAACCCAGTGTTCCTGAGATAAAATAGATGAATCAGTTTACCGATATCAAATCTTAACAAAAAGTTATCATCAACTAAACGCAATAAGCATTCTGTATGGGCAAACGTCAGACAATAATCAGTTTTGCTACATGTAAGTCAGCTTTGTTGAATCCATGTCCTGACATTCTTGTGACCTGACATCACCCTTGCCCTCAGCTACAACACTATTGGATCTGAGTCAAACTATACTTCCAATTCACCAAGTATCCCATTACATCACTTCCACCTTCCATGCTTTCACTCTGCAATATTCACACAATTGTGCACGTGATTACAATACCTACTAGTATGCCGAACTAAACGCTATAACATCTATGTTTGGACAACTGCAAGAAAATTAGTCTCATTATATACTCAGTATTCCAAAGCAAATTCTTTCATGTTTTATTTTCATGTATATGTTTTGAATAACCGTCTGTCAATATAAAAAAAATCGCGCCAAAAATACTTCGCCAGAATCACCTTTTTGTTATGAGAATCCGCTTCCCAGAAAGCTGTGATTATGGGCTGGGAGGATTTTTCTGATATAACGGTTTCTGACATGTTGTAACCTTGGTGATGCAGATGTGTTGGTGGGCATGGCATTCAAGGGGATAAGGTTTGTGTGCGTTTCACTTTTGCCTATGGACTTAGTCCCTAACAACGGATTAGCCCGGAGTAAAAACATGCCTGCAAGGGGTCTTCCTGTTGATGATCCGTAACTAGTAAACTTTGAGTCACATTCTTATGGAAAAGCGGGTTGCTAATTCTTTATAACACCGTGACCATATGTTCAAACGTCGTTTAGGTAACAAGATACTCTTAGAGTAGCCATAAGGTCAAATGTGGACGCCTTTTCAGAGATACGGCGACTTCGGGGGAGTGTACTCCGAGTTGACTCCGGCGCAGTGTACGCCTTGTCGACTCCGAAAAGGCGTGTGTAAACCCCGCCATTAACTGCCTGTGACATGATGACAGATGATCTTGTTAGCCAGTGAAAACACGACATCAATAATGGGAAACTCCCGACAGGGCCCTTGTACTATAATTCGATTAAGGTGCCAGTGTAGTACTGATTAAGGGCTGATTGGTTCGGGATTATCGATACAACATCTGGGGCTTCCTTTCTATTGTCGTGTGGTACGCCACGTGATCATGAACACTTCGACTGGAGTTCGGTATCTATAGGGGGGGGATCTATATCTGTATGTATAGAGCCAGTTCGTTGTAACACACCAGCTTCTGTACATGTCTAGCCGGTATAACAGCCCTTTGGTGTAACACATCAGCATCTGTATCTGTATCTGCATCTGTACAGCTGGTAAAACATGTATGAAAGCACTCTCCAGCATAACAAAACAGCTTCGCAGGCACGCAGCGCGGCTGCAACGACCTAACCTGTACGCAGCAAGCTGCAAGCGAGCTGTACTTGGTATACGTGGCGTCGAATCCTGTCTATGATGGTTCTATCCTACTAGGACAATACAAGTTTTGAATACACAAATCCTGGTTTGCTAACGATGGTATCTAATGGCTCTCTCTTTTTCTTTTCTAGGCTGGTATCAGACACTTAATATCAAGTTGTGCGTCTGTGGCTTTGAAAGATTTGTGCCGAAAAGATTCATTCGCCGACGCCATGTGCAATGTTTGCTTACTGCTATCGTTAAGAAATCCTAACGGCCATTCAAGAATCGAAGGATATAAATATGTGCAATGATGATGTTATTGTTTCATTTACTCTTAACTCTGATGCAATGTCAATATTTTTTCCTTTATTAGGAGCCGTTTTATGACCTTGACATGACAAGTGTTGCTGTTTGCTTCGGATTCTTAAAATATGCACTTTTGTTGTTTTGCAGTACGTCAGGGCAAGAGAACGGGACTGCGCCGCTAGCCGGGGCTGTGCAGAGGTAAGATATACGTACCATCACATAATGTAGACCTGCGATAATATGTATATATTGTTGGATATGTAAACCTGTCAACACCGAAACTTCTAGATTTTGCAATACAATGAAGAAAATAAGAAGATTCTAAATCCATGCCATTTGCATTGTATATCTGTTGGTCAGTGTCACTTATTGGCCCATGTCACCCCTATACTCTAAATCACTACGTGCAACAATTGCAATATTGAGCATTGTGTGTGTCAGGGCCTGCGATTTCTAAAGTACCTTGCCCACACTCAAATATTTATTTCATCTTTTATCACTGCACGTCCTCCAAATTTCTAAATTGTAAAGATGACATCACGGACGATGTCCTATTTCAGGTGCAATAGCCATAACAATTTACATGACAAAGAGAGGAGCAAAACGGTCGTTACTTTCTTCGTGATTACCAGATCTACACATAAACCCTTCAATGTACATTTACAATTATAATTGTGATCATATTGCGTTGAAATCCGTCAATGTACTGAATGAAATGTCATTCATGACGTATTCTCTTTCATGAGAAGCACGCTTCCTTCTTGTCTTCCAAACTTCGAAATTGTAAAGATGCATGGACGATGCCCTATTTCTTGTATAATTACCATGTCAAGTTACATGATAATGAGCACCCAGATCGTTACTACCAACCTAATGATATCTATACAATTCAGATCTGCAAATAGGCCCTTCAACATACAATTTATATATTTCTGAGTATGAGCAAGCTTTTTATATAACGTCCTTGGTATGGCCCAGTTCTAAACGTCCTGGACTGACCAACAAAATCCTGTGTTGTTTGTTGGGAATTGGAATGAAGGTAAAATACAACCCTTTACAAGAACCTCCGGTTAAATCTCAGGGCTATTTGTAAAACGTATGACGTGAACACCTCTGCACACGTTTTGAACCAAACACACCAGGTCATCACATCCTACTCTTTTCTACAAGTGTGTTGGGTTCTTTTAAGTGTATCATTTGTTATTGTCCCTGTATTTGTCTTTGTCAGTTTAAATTTCAATTTCAGAGGTGATGTTAATAGTTAGCTGAGAGGTGATCTTAATGGTTTGCTAGCGTGTATCACCTCTGCATGTATTCTGTTCTTTTTTCTTGTTGATGGTAATAAAAAAAATCATCATGTCTGCCACACTCACAATCCTCCCCGTAAAGAAAATGGGTGTCTGTAGTATGTACGCGCATATTTCATCACATTTCACACGTATGACTGGTAAGTTGGGAGAATAATATCAGAAATGGACATGCATGAAACATTAAGGAGAACAGAAAGACCGAGAAGGGCGAAGAAAACTGCATTTCTAGTTTGTATTGCCCCAACGGTCAAATAGTTAAAACTTTGGGATAAATGATAGATGAGAAGACACGAGAACGCGTGCCTCAACTTCAGGCGATCCAATCATGGGTTATACGTCTTCTAACCACCTGGGTAACATTACCCGGATGTATGGTGGCATTACCCGGATGTATGGCAACATTACCCGGATGTATGGACGTTCAGCCATGATGAAAAACGAATTCAAGACAACCACCGCTGGTCAAAAGTCTTGAGATTTCAGACATTAATCCTACACTGCGAGCCATCGAGACTCTCAGTCAAACGGGGAAAATACTGTTTGGATCACCCAACAGCACTTCCTGCGTAGTTTAAAAGGTATTGATTAATGGTGCTGTTAGAAATGGCACCTATAGAACACGTATAGAACACAAACATGACACATCATATCATAGCATAGCATAAAAAAGTATAACATATACACTACCAAAAATATACTTTGGTAGTTTTCTTGTAAAGTAGATTGGAATCATTTCTTAAGCTACCGACATCGTTCGTTCTGAAGTTGTCCCTCGATCGGTTAGACACCTGGAACCACAGTTCTAGTTTAAGAACTTTTATTCAGTCTGTCTTAGTTTTCTTGTTTCTACCTTTCACCATTCTCTTAAAAGAAGAAGTTCCCATGTTTAAGAAAAAAAAACTTTTGTCCACGAGTTTAGAATTTTTTGTTAACGACTTTTTACAGCATTTTCCTTGAAGCAAGTTTATAAGATACAAGTTATAATAGATTTAAACATTACAAGAAAAATAGAGTCAAAATCTTTAGTGAGGGACACTTTCTCAACTTAAGAAAGTTTAGAAAGGTGTTCCTTTCGTGGGAAGAACCTTCCATTTATTTTTTCTCTCATTCCTTCTTGAAATTCGTAACATAACAAAATATTGTCCACAAGTTAGGAAAAATAGGAAATCAAGAATATTTTTGTAGTGAAACATATCGCATCATGAAATAGCATAACATGACATAGCACAGTATCAGAGCAGGGGACTGTAAGCTTCTCTCATAACCCCTTGTTGCCGACAATGTCACAGATCTATTTTGGTGACAGTTGCCCGTTGTAATATCCCAGGAACTGTTGAATCCGTCATGCACCACAGTCAAATATAACATAGCACAGCACAACAATATCGATTATATGCATTGCAGTTACCACTCAGACGGCGCAAATGGCAAAATCATTGGTACCCAGAAAACATTTATCATGATAGCTAAGATCCTTTCGGCGAGAGATGTGAAGAAATCATTATTCGTCTTGTCAATCCTCGGCTAGCGCTTGAGATCGGGCCAATAAATTTAGGATGCTCGTTAATGAGAAGAGATGTCCTTTTTGAAATGGCTCAGTGAAATATTGCATCTTTTGATGGGTGAGCACGCCTTCCGATTAGGACTATGTAACCAAACTTACATACTGTATTTGTATACAGATACAAATACAGGTACTGGTGCAGAGGTTTAGATGCGAGTCCTCTGTGCATAAACTATTGGTAAAGTAACTTGTGGTTTGAAATGATGACATAAACATGAAAAGTTTACACAATATCTTCAGGTATTTTAGGCTTAGTCTTCAGTTATTTCATGCTTTCGGACATCAAAATATGAAAGATGGTACTGACTTCAACGATTATACTAAATTTATATTTACATTTTCCCATTGCAAAATTTTTAACGTTTTGGAATAACACGTTTTTAGTAAGATACAAGTAAAAAGTAATGTCTGGTATATTGATGTATTAGTATTTTGTACCTGTACCAAAATACCGGTTAACATCTATCCCGGTTCACATCCAACGAATATCCAACAAAGATTTCCGCATCAAAGATGTCCTGAAAACAGGAGTAAACTCGAAACGCACTTGGAGAGTGGCCAAAAAGGATTTAAGATGATTGATACCGACTGAGGCGTTAATATCTGGATATCTTAGCCCAACGAATCGTATTAAAGAATCTAATCCGTTAATCCGTTAAAAGAATAATGCCTGACGGTTTGCGCATCTCCCTCATGGCAACGTCACCGCTTGTCTAAATTTAAGATGAAAAAGAGATATTACAGAAACAATTGTGGTTTCGTCACTGACTTACTCCATTGAATAATGTTATATGTCGTTCAACGATTGATTTGCCTCACGTAAAGACACATAGAATCTTACAATAAGATGGCCGTTGTTTTCACTCTTCTGCACCATTGCACCCTCTTCAAGGCCTATCGATCGATATTCATAAGAAATTAATACATTTTGATAAGCTTTTAGTGACCCTTCGTTTGACGCTTCTCGGAGTGCTAGACTGCAAAGGAGACAAGCTTCTGGGGTTGCAACCCTTTTTAATGCGATTATTCGAGGTAACTTAAAATAGAAAGCCTCGTCCTTTCAATTCCTTGAAGACTCTTTCTTGCAATGAATGCGGACCATCATTCAGATGCCCATTCGGAAATTGATAGCTGGTCACGACCCGAATGTTAAATAGAGCTTACATCATCTCTGTTCCTTGGAGCAGCTCATGTGTTATGCGGGTAAGTCGGAAGGATCAGGAAGTCTGCCAGAGGAACATTAGCTTTGGGAGTATCCGTGATGGTATCCGCACTCTGCCTGCCACCTTGCCGTGCCGCACGCGAGCGGGTGTCAAAGTGTTTCGGCAATCGAATCAGACGGAACAACATTCATTACGAAAATGACATGGTTGCTACCTGCATTAATGGCTCCACTGGATGAGGGAGTTTAAGTGCTCCCTTTCCACCCATATCCATCGTCTTTGACGTGCTGTAATTTACAATGTCAAACCCCCTGTACAGCCCAACAGGGTGGCATCAATTCACACTGCGTACAGAAATGGTATACTCGTAATCCACAAGTACACATTCCAGTGGCAGGAACGTTATATATTGGCAAAGACTGTGTCCAGTAAGCCAATGGATATCTAGATCTGTTTCGGCTATTGGATTCTGTCTTACCAAAGGAAGAGCTGCATAGAGATTAGGATCTTGCTTCAACAGCAACTCGCTGGCACTTTACGAAACCGATTTCAAAACTTTTAAATGCAATAGCTGAGGGTACTTATGGTCATTTCTGTCGGCAAAGATGGTGTGTCATGCAGAAGTGTAATGATTCTACATGTATCGTTATGACCAGTGTAAGCTAGCTCTAGCTACAGGATTCTGGGATCCAGGAGCTTGAACCTTTGGCAAGTGACCAAGAGAACGTGTCCGCCTGCCTCCATTGCTGGGGAATGGTCAATGATTACGCTGCTTGCGTTGATCAATACATTGACCTTCTGAACCTTTCCCCGAAACAGCAACTTTTATCTTCAACAATCAATTACAGAAAAGAGTCTGTAGGAAACAAACCTCCTTGAAGTGATTATGGTGTTTTCGGTGTACACTGAAGTATCTCTCTCTCTTTCTCTCTCTCTCTCTCTCTCTCTCTTTCTCTCTCTCCAGTCTCTCTCTCTCTCCCTCTCTCTCTATCTCTCTCTCTCTATATATATATACAAAAGGTAACAACCACTCAATCAATCCCTCCTAACACCACATTTACGAGACATAGCTATGTGATACAAAAAAAAATGTAGCAATGTAGCAATATGTTCACAGATATGCTTTATGTTCCACTTTATGCTTGTACACTTTCATTACTTCTTGTTCTCTTGCAATTAGTCTTCTGACACGAAATCACAATAAACTTTACTAGTATCATGACACATCATAACATAGCTGTTATGGTAGGTATGGATCAGAAAAGAATTGGCCTGTTTCCCAGTCGCTACGTCTCCTGGGAAATTATAGGCGGTTCCTTGACCTTAAGGACATTTGCATAGTTTGGAAACTGTGCAAATTGTCTAAAAGCACCATTTTCTCACAGATGTGCTAGAATGTACTCTAAACAAGTATACAAAATGAAGGCGTCTTAAATTCTGCCAGGAATAGAAAATAAATAGCAGTAATCTATCTGGTACGGGGCAAGGACGAATATTGTGTGTACATTTGACACAAAGACGAAGTTTCTGACACGTGCAGTCCGATCACTTCCAACGTGAACAGGCCAGCTGTACAGCAGGGTGTTATGGGAAGATAGTGGAGAATTTTGATAAGCTCATGATCAGGGATGTTTAAAATGGCGAATTCTAATTGGTTAGCTTGCTGGTTGCTCGACGACGGGGACATGTTGGTGCCTTCCTTTTCCACACGGATAAACATCCAATTGTGCGCGTCAAGCGTCGTCTGCCTACTATAGCTGGGAACGTGCCTACACTATCAAACAGCCGGGAATCAACCGTACAGAACACCATCAAACACCTGTCTATCTACCATACAGAACACCATCAAACATCCGGCAATCTTCAGCACAGAACACCATCAAACATCCGGCAATCTTCAGCACAGAACACCATCAAACAACCGGCAATCTTCAGCACAGAACACCATCAAACAACCGGCAATCTTCAGCACAGAACACCATCAAACATCCGGCAATCTTCAGCACAGAACACAGAACTGGTACCTCAGTTGCAATGTGTTATCAGGCGTGTACAGGCGTTGTTGTCTTGTCGTGGTGACGGTTTCTGTCAACGTTGCAATTCTTTTCGACACAACACTTGGAAACCCTGCAGTCCAGACGAGAAAACGCTGCAAGATCGCTATACACGCAGATGCTGGCCAGTGACCATTCTTTGCACTTTATGGTCCCTGACGACAGGGAGGTTGCGACAGGACGAACATTGCGTAACTCCAGTCACCGAACACTACCTAAATGCAGGACCGAAAGGCTCAAACGATCATTCTTGTACCGAGCCACAGTGCTCCACAACAACTCGTTTTAATCTAATCCTACAGACAGTTTGAAATGTTCACAAAGTGCAATTTCTAATTCTTTTAAAAATGAATGACTACATATGTTTGTATTCTATATGTACGTAGTTTTTAAGCATGTTTCATATGTCAATTTGTCTCCTCCGTTTACGATTTTAACACCTCGATTTTAAACACTGTAAATTAGCGACCTATTCAGATCATGTCTACATGCATATGTACATGAAATCTGCTACGCTGAATAAATTCTTTGATTTGATTTGATTTGATTTGAAACGACAAATAGAGTACTAGTATCATCCTTATACACGCGAACAAGACCATACACTAAACCTTTTATCGAAGTGGTAACGTCGTCTAACTTGAAAAGCATACCATGAAGCCAGTTCGGGCCCGAATAGTTCAAATATGAAGCGTATCGTGTTATCACTGCCCACAACGCTCGCTATATAGTTAGCTTTACAACAACATGTCACCCGGGATGTAAGGATTGGCAAGGATTGCTGTCCAACTGTCGAGCTGTATCCATTTTTTTTCGACGAAAGGCTTGAGAAATCAATGCGCTCCAGGGTGTCATTTATCAAAGCAAGATTGTGTAGCTCAAGCAGGTTTGATGCAAGAAAAATCGTCTTGCCTTCAACCACATATCAGACTTACATATGTCATGATTCTGAGAGCCACACGACCTTCGAGGTTTAGCTTATAGAGACTGGAGAAAAATCGATTCTGAGAAGGGAGGGACTCTGGTGAAAGCAATACACGCCACTATGCCTAAATTCGAACCCTTTTGCTAATCTGGTACCATAATCTGGTACCAGCGGAGACTTTCTGGTGACGTGAAAGAGGTTGCCACGGAAAGTGTGTACATATTGGGTACATGATGGGGACTATTTGGTTTGTTGAAGATCAGGCGAAAGCATTTAGGTAATTGCCTTATTACCTGACAGGTGGTTAGAGTCAAACACGCAAACATTATAACCTCATGATCAGCCCTGTTCAGCAGATCTATCCTCCCCTATGCATCATAACAGTTATCGTACGTTGCAGGCAAGGCTCTGTGCAGGAAAATGTCACTACTGTTTTTTCTATTTTGTCGAGCGAACTTCCCGGCTTCCCATAATCATTTCAGTCCGCGTTTGACATCTTCCGACATTGTTTTCTATTGCAAATCACGTTATTACGATCTCACGAGATTTTGTGAGAAACAGATTTGGGAAGGCGCCGTCCATGTTAAGTTTTCCAGAAATCTGTACGTAGATCTTATCTCTTCCCTTTTGATGTAGTCGTCGCAACGACGGCCGTAAATTCACGTTGTAATTCAAAGCAGACTTCAAAACAGCTCGCTAAAATATACGGACGGCTTACTTCAAAAGAAGTAATATATGCGATCTTTCATTTTTGCCTCTTTATCTTGACGCTTACAATCCTCAGGCATGGCAAGAAGAAAAAAAAGAGATATCCCCACATCTTCATTCCATCGATCCGGGAATTCATAGGTCGGCTACTGGACCTGAATCCAGTTTATCTCCTTGTTGCAGGAAGATCGAACAGAAAGGAACCAGTTGTGTGGCACCACCTAGTGGGCAAACTGGATGCGTCAGTTGAAAAGAAATTTTGTGCAAGCGAAGAATTCTGAGCACTCCAGGATCGCGTTAGCACGGGATCTCGTGAGAGAAGTCTATTTATATAAGGGGAGGAAGTTTGAGTGCTTCGGAAACGTACTTCTTTTCACCTGCCGTCTTTCATTTTGATATACAGCTGTCGCAATAACGCCCGTAAATCCACGCTCTAAATCTATGTCGACACCTTGTCAAAGGATTCAAAACAGCCCGGTAGAATATATCAAGATGGCTTACTAGTATTTCGGGTTTCTGAACAAGTACAGTACGCCCTTTTTTTCATTTTCTTTATGCGTAGGACCACGTGAGTTAAAAAAAAGATATATTCATTTGCTGTCGATTGAAGGGTTCCTAGGTCGGCTTCTGGTCTTGACTCCTCCAGTCCTCATGATGTCTGGAAAGAAACAGTATGGCTCACATGGACCGATGGTAAAGTGGAGGTCGTGATCGCAGAAATATGTTGAAAAGAAATCGTGTACATGTAAACTTTCTGGGCACTCGAGTTGTATATAGCGACTGGGATACTTGCCAAGCAATGTTCGCAATTTCTCTCGCAAGTAATTAATGGCAGAGTATATCTACTTTGATGTGTATTTGAGCGGTTGACAAAATCGGTGACACCTTTTAAAAATGTTAACCCGTAGACCAGACAGGAAGTTTTGAACCAGTCATACGTGGAATGGGACCCTTCCCTTATTCATGTATCTAAACTTGTGAAGAAAAGCGCGACAAAACTACAACAGGCGTCCGCACGTACTTAACTTTCTCTTTGAAATGACAGTAGTGTAGGAAATGACACTTGTGATCTATATTCCACAGATAGTTACCGTAATTGGAGATGGTTACTGGAGTCAGACACATGCATTAGTCAGATACTTTTATAATCACGTCTGACCTCCTCCAATTTATAAGGCATTGAAAAATACATGTTGACAGGGAGAACCTGTACTGATGCGCTTTCATTGGCCAATTATGGTATCAAATATAGCAGCTGCTTTGGTGCTCTGAACAGTTTACTGTGCGCATGCGCTCTGACGTGAGACAGACTCGTACCCGGTCGTAGGCGTTTGTCCTGACAATGACGTCACGCCGCCTGATGGACGTACAAACTATTCACAGCTATAAATGGAAATTCTCTCTCTACATTCGGACGGAATTCGGAGATTACTTCAAGCGTTTCCAGTGACAGCCAGTACTCTACTTCGGCTTCAGTAGAATGGACTGACCAAGCAAACCTTTTTACCAGATACACGTTATGTAATGTTGCTTTGATTTGTTTTACCAGTTAGTTTTAGTGGAAAAAGAGTAATAATCTCAAGATGTCCGGAAGTAATGCCCTTATCTTAGTTCGCAAACCACCTCATGGTTTAATAACACGCGTACGTCACGTTATGAATGTAAAAAAGAAGTGTATACGCTGCATATCCACGCAGAGGATACTTGTATCCAACATCAAATAATTGCAGTGGCAAGTCAGAATGCCAACAATTATAACAATTATCCGTAGCACTTTTAATTTTAGTTTTCATGTTCAATGACAAACATTGATTGGGCCCAGTACAAACCAGACTTCCAATTATGCAAGTATCCTGTTACTCCATTTTACATCCTGCCACTTGGACTGTGGACAAGTTGGGACCGACCAAGACAATCAAACAACCATTGGATGTTGATCCTCAAAGACAATTTCATTTCCATGCATCTGAAAAACGGGGTGGAAGAACATCATCGAACACGACAGTGGAGTCACGTAGGGAACCTATATCCAATCTGACTGCCGTTGAAACGATATCACAGATCATGGCACCCTCTGACGGTTTGTCGATACTTATTCTCTGGTGCCCAATGGCGCATCGTTTGACAAATCACCTCGTAGGGCAAGGTATCAGAGTAGATATTCATTCTTCTTGAACGTCGTTACGTCTCCCCCCTGAGATCGAGTATTAACGTCATGTCGAAGCCTTCATTATAGTTTCAATCTAATTCCACATACAAAAAGCACTTTGAGATACTTTCTCCGTGTGGGTGGACAATCTCTCTTGTGACATCTATCCCACGGGACGCCATCCGGACCAGTACCGGCACATTAGACAGACTGATGGCGTGGCTTACTGACGTAATTGAAGCTATAAAATAATTTGATGTAAACTCGTGTACAGAAAGCTGCCCTGACTTATCTCTATCCATATTTCAATGAATAGTTTATTACTAGATCGATTGTTTCATTCATTTGCTCACCTGTTTAAATATTTTTCAGAAATGTGTTTTAACATTTCTCACGAGGCAATGTTAAAATAAATTTATGGTCTTTACGTTTTTGCACTAATGCGCTTGGCAGTACATGAAGTTACGAATACCTTTAAGGAAAATAATAGTTTTGATACTGAGATTCCTTATTACTGTAGCTGACACTATAACTGTCACTGTCACTGTAGCTATGACTGTAGACTACACTGTAGCTACCACTGTAGCTGTTATGTCACTACAGTACGTTACCACTGTAGTTATTACTGTCACTGTAGCTGTTACTATGGTTGACACTGTATACATGTAGTCGTCACTAGCTTTCACGATATAGCCGTCACCTTCGCTATCACTGAAGCTGTCTCTGTAGTGTCACTAAAACTATCAAAATTTTAGCTATCACTGTAGTCACTGTATGCCCCTGCCCCCATGACGGTGGAGTGACGCCCACCGAGCCTCACGGCTAATCTGTCTAAAGACACCTATGGATTTGGTGCTGCCAATGTGTCAACATCTGCACACTTGCCACTAAGACCCGTGAATTTTTTTCACTGTAGCCATCACTGTGGCTGTCACAGCTATAACTATAGCTGTCGCTAGCTGTCACTGTAGATGTCACAGCTATCATTGTAGCTGTCACTGTAGCTGTAGCTGTCACAAAATCTATCGCCGTGGCTGCTACTGTAGCTACCGCACAAAGAGCACCAAATACAGTCATCTTGATTATATGTTGGGCCCTCTCGGCTGTATATGTTACTGGCATCATAATGGAAAGTACGCTTACAACCTGCTACTGTTTGTTCAGCGTGATCCCACTGCAACGTGGCGTAAAACTAACATCAATTCCTCACGGCCATTACATCGTCAAATAAGAAAAAGCTTTTACGGCTGACTTAAACAAAAGTTACGCGTTTTAGATTTGTTGGTCTTTCCATCCTTATTTTATTGCTGTGCGTTGACTTAACGTTAATTTGACCACTCAGCCATTGTGGTTGAGAGTGGGTTGTGTGTATCCATCGTGGTATTCTTCATGCTTTCTCTTGAATTACGTGTCCCCCCTGAGTGAAAACGGAAGTATCATACACACTCTTGAGACTGTTGAATTTGTATCTCTGATAGAATGGCACACGCTGTTGAGACGGTTGAATGGCTATTCCTAACCAAATTGATTCCCTGCCCTCTGTAGAAATACGTGGGCGTACGTCAGACAGTCGTGACTGCCACCCACGCATTTCCTACCGTTTTGCCTCCACAGTGTGCGGAGCCGTGTGATGGAGATCCCTGGAACGGAACACTCAATGGCCAATGTCAGGAGTGTCAGAATGAAAGCGTATGCGTAAGTACCACTGCGTATGACTTTTGTAGAGAAACAAGACATTGGGAAACTTTACTGACATCTAATGATCACCATTTCTTCGACTCGAACACTTTTTTCTTACTTACACACGTACTGTAGTCTTAAAACTAATAAAAGGAAGATGTCTAGTGTTATTGATGAGATCGTCAACTAGAATGTATCACTGGCTGACATTAGGATTAATACGTTTTTCAGTAACTGACGAAACATAGCTGGTGCTGTTTGAAATGCGAGGCCGTTTTTAAAACTCATCCAGTTGCTTGACCGTTGAGTAATACGATTTTTTTTTCTTTCCTGTGCAGCGGACGAAAGAATGTGAGGACAGTCGCCAATTTTTCGCCGAACTCTACCACAGAGGTAGGTGATGCTTTGCGTGTGTGAGTATAGTGAACAATGGAATGGTTATTTCTAAAATAGAAGCTCATCGGTATTGGTAGTAATCAGAGTAAAATGCTAAACTTTCTTCCAACACAAAGGTATTCACGGATCAAATTTTTAACGACCACTTTCTTCGGAACCAATACTGATGACCAATCACTTCAGAACGTAAACTCGCGAGAGTTACAGACACGTGATCTTATCAACACGTGATCTTGCAGATACGTGAAGGCAGTAATTGGCCAAACGGGCAAGGCCTACAAAAACAGCGTGGATTAAACCAATACAAACAGAAATAAACAAGCCCGAAAACAGTACCCCCGTTCTTAAGTAGGCAATAATTTTGTTTTAACAACAGTTGCCCATCTGTTTCCCCAACGGTATCTGACCTATAAAGATGACCATTAGTGGCTGTGGCTGTAAAGTTCCCAAAGTGCGTATTGAGCCCGCAGTCGTGGCAGACAAAGGAACCCGCATACTTTAGATGATTAGGATCAGCAATACGATATACGATAAGGGCTAGATAAAGGACCAAGTTCTCTTTGAGATTCCTACGAGGACGGTTTTGCCCCAAATACATACCTCTAGCTAAATAGATGGCATAACAAGCAAAGAAGAACCGAACTTTCATGAAGTTAAGGAGATGGCTTGTTGCCCAGAGGCTGACCACTCACAGGCTGTGAGAATGTACGTCAGGAAATAATCTAGCTCTATATGAAAAGCCGAGGAGAATTTTGACTTCGATTATTCTGTATAGTTTGGATTTCACACCTATTGACCTTTGGAAGGCCATTTGAGTGTTAATAAATTCCACAGAATTTTAAACGGCCTTCAAACGACGTTTCAATGATCTCCATGACTAGCCATGCCTACCTTGTGGAAACGGGGCCTGACTGGGGTGAAGCTAACTTTGGAACTTTGGACCTTTGTTTGCAGTCGTCTACATCGACACGTACTGACCTTTATTACCCTTCCTATGATGCATTAAGTACGCCATGCCTAACAAACCTGCCACTAATCCAGATTCCTTCGTGACCACGTGCAATCGTCTGGCAATTAACGCTTTTAGTACGAATGTGGAACGGCCGTAAACACATGGCGGTTTTACTAAGCACCTTATTACAGTTAAGGTTAGTCTGCAACTTGCACGATTTGTGCTTTTGAGATGTCATGACCTCGGTTTCGTAACGACGTTATATTTGAAAGATCAGTCGAACGAGCATATTCTCCAATGTAAGCTCGCAGTTACATGTAGTTCGTAATTGGTAACCACAAAGTGAATGTGCGGTTAATTTTCCATCGACCCTCAACAGGGTAACGAGTTTTGCTATCTAGTACCTTTCCACTTGGGTCCGCAAAGGGTCCCTAATGGAGTATTTGACCATGCAAGGAAACCACGGTGAGGTCAATCTGCATGACCTCTGTGCCGCTTGAAGGCAATGTGGCATCACCGTACCTTGTGTAGCCGCAGTTACCTTTGTATACGGCCCACAAAACTGGAAACCAATTACAGGCAAATGGCTGGGAAAGGCAGTCAGGGAGTTGAATAGTTTACCGAAGGGCAGCAAAGGTATCCCCATTAGGAGTTACATCTATGCGTAATCTGCAACTTGAGATCACCCTGCAGCTTGACATTAAGCTGTCTGCCATTGGGATCTAAATGTTAATACTTCTTTGAAAGCCCTTCACAAAGTCCTGAAATGCAAATGCCCAATTTCGGTAGTACTATTCACAAAGAAAGAAATGGGTTCAGTTTGAAAGTTTGCTGTAACGACTGAAAGCAGAAAGCTTAGATTATAACCTTAGTCCACCTTTATTTGTGCTTAGAAAATATTGCGATTTGAAATAACCGTCCGTCGCCTTATCAATATCCCTCAATATTCATTTTAAAAACAACGGATTGCTTACCACGAGGATAAAATAGCGTTATCTTCATCTGATGATTCTGTCCCTAGATGAGCAGACCATTATGCTGGTAAACATTGTACAATTTGAGAATTTCTAATTTACTTCCAAATCTGTGGCTGCTTTTTAAAGAAGAAGACAGACAAACACGAAATCGAACAAAGGCTAGAGAGGTTATATGGTATTAGGTATGATGTTTTTCTATGACAATAAAACGTGCTTGATGAATATGAAATAAACAAAAGAAATGAAAGAATGTGCAAATTTCAAACAATGCAAAAGAATGAACATACATTCAATTAATTAAGGAGATTACCCTTGATGTATAAAAATATGTAAATTCACGAAAATTCGTGGACCTGAAAAACGATAGTGAAAACGAATGGTTAAACTCAAAACGTTGATGCATTCATATACCTTTCCATAGGTCATATCATTTGTATCCACCCGTACAGTTGTACAGCTGTAGAAGACCTTATGAAAGTCTCTGTTCATTGCTGTGCCAGCAAATATTACGTTGGCATGAAGTTCACACAGAAGTACCCAACCAGTACATAAGTTTTCCCCATTTGCTCTCGTTCATGTCCTTTTTGTCAGATGTCAAATATGTCAATTTGGTTAACCGCCATCAAGGAGCCAGCTGATAATCAACCCACTCTCTAATGAGATTGCCAAAACTTTCAGTTAGAGAAAGGTCATCTTTCTGTATTGTTCACCAGGTTTGAGACATCACACGTCCACAACTACTTGGAAGCTTTTGTCGCCACGGCTTTGTCTTTTTATAATGCTACTAATGTTCCAATTCCTCTCCTTGTCCGATTGCAGAAGCTGCTGGTTCCTTAATCAGCTCATTTTGGCCGTCCTATGAAGAGGACAGGATGTCGTCACACACTGTTAATGCGCCTCCGCACTAATGATTTGCTTTTACTTTGAAAGCTTTTTTGTTCTCCTTTAATAAATGGCTGTGCTCAGGTGCGTTTTAGGCAGACTTCAATGACAGCTATTTCCTCTGTTGGTTAAATGGGTGTCTCTTATCTAGTCTGTTGCATGGACTTTTACGGACCTCTTCGGTAATGGTGCGAGTGTTGGAACTATATTTGCCGATTCCGTCTTCAAAGTTCCATTTACTATCTTCAGCTTTGTTTCCGGGGCCGTATGACTATCTTTGTATCTGTGAACAGCATAACTCAAGAATCTTTAGATGAATATTTGATATTTGTTACATTTGTGTTGGTAAGATGAAGGAATTGTTAGATTTGGGGCCCCCTGGCAACTTTCCATGGTGCTGCAGTAGGACTTACGGCTTTCATATCCCATGATTCTACACGACCTGCGGTTTTGATTTTTTGGTGGCAGATGTTAGGGTAACGTAGTGTAGATTTGGGCCACCTAGCTTTTGCTCTGGGACTGCACGGATGTTTGAAAACAAAAGAAACGATTATCCGTCGATGCAAGTGCTAGGACAAACTGTGACGAATGCTCAGAAGCTTGTGGGACTTTTGGTTAGATTCGTGAGCTATCAATGTACCTGCTGTAGTCAGAGGTATAAGCCGTGTGATATCATATTCATGATTCTCACTTACGGCCTTTTCAACACATCATAGATCAGTCTGCTCCAATAAAGAGGCGCCCCAAAATTGCACGATCGTTGATGTAAGGAGAAGGCAAATGGGGATGACTAAATGAATGGTAATGTCTTAATATGAACTTTCAGTGATACTCTAAAGGATGCCTGTAGAGGTCCTGTGATGATAACATCGTTAAAGTAGTGTCAGAGATAGATACTTCCCCAAAACGTTTGAACGTTATGTTCATATGCAGGACTCTGGGCGATCAGCCTGGCAGGTGCATTGTTTGTATTCATCTGTAATGATTGTCAACAGCACTTTGACACCTTTTAACCATTGACCAGCAATGGAACCTCGGTTGTGATGTTTTATCAGGCATGTACAGGAGTTGTTCTGTGGTTACAAACAATTGAATTCATCACAGTTTCTGTTGGATATTTGACCAATGTTGCATACTAGGAATTTCGTCCGTTGCATACGATATCTTTTCCGACACAACAGCTGGAAACTGCAGACAGGATATCATATACATATACATATACATATACATATACATATACATATACATATACATATACATATACATATACATATACATATACATGACCTTATATGATACGTTCTGTCTAATTGCCACTATTATCCTGATATAAGAGCAGAGATACATCCGATTGTTAAGTTAAAACTTAAAAGCCTTTCCTCACCAGCTGGTGCAAAAATGGAGGCGCCCATCTCCATTTCAATAGCCCTTGGGCCTCCCAACATACTACAGCAGGATGACAGTCCTCTGGTAGTAGTGTCTGTGTTCAACTTTTATTCTCTATCCCAAATGCTGAGTGCTAAGCCAGCAAAGCAGTATGTACTATTTCAAAAGTCTTTGTTATGACTCGGCCAAGGATCGAATTTACAACCTACCAAATGCAAGGTGAACACTCTACTTCTTTGGTCATTGATCCGCTTGTGACACCAAAAAATTGATGTCTACGGCGTTTTGAACGACACCATTGCTGCAGAATAACCTCATGGTAATGCACAACTCCGTTATTTACAGCCCCAGGCCTAGTGCAAGAGTATCTCTATGTGACCTTTCAGTGCTACTAACAATGACCCGGGTGATCATAGGACTATCACCTTGACTAACGTGCATGCGGATGAAACATAAAGTCAGTAGTTAGGGAAAAAATTACCCTGTTAGATCTTTACTTTACAGACCTTAAACCCCAGATGGATGCATTCATAGAGCTCAGGGCCCTCAGTATATGCCTACTCACATTCACGTCTCAATCTTTCAAGACAATTTCTCTTTATCGGGCTACAACATACGAGAAGTACGTTTCGGTAATCACGAGTTGTGCATTGGTAAATTACCAGGGTAGGCTTTAATACAACCCTGTGTGGATGCGGCTTCGTTATGCCTGCTCTGTCAAGGTGACCTGGCGAAGGTTGTCTGAGGTGCGGTTATCACCTATATGACAGATTTATACATCAAAATCATATATCGATCTGGGAGGTGTCGACTGTTCGAACTAGAGTGTCACAATGTAGAGGTGTCAATGTGAGTGTGTGTGTGTTGTCTGTGTGTGTGTTGTTGTTGTTGTTGTTTGTGTGTGGGTTTGTGTGTTGTTTGTGTACTTGTGTTTGTGTGTGTGTGTGTGTGTGTGTGTGTGTGTGTGTGTGCATGTGAGTGTGCTGTGCATCATGCTCAAACTGACTTTACATATGTAGAAATGATGTATAGTTTGAAACAAGTAATGGACTCCATGTATTACATGAAAGCTGTTGATCCATTAGAGTCCCCCAATTCGTCTTCTTGCACTTACCCGTTATAAAGCTTGGTGAGCTTCGGAAGGCTCCACGCTGATACATGGAGTCTGATGTCGGGATGATTACAGTTCCCACCTTCTGGCATCTAAGGTTATTACAAATTTCAGATACTCGTAGACTTACTTTCATACATATCATCTTGGAGTTGAGGATGATTTTCTGATGCGACCGACAAGGTTTCATCAAAGCTGTGTGAACTAATGCCTTCCCATAGATTATTATAAGCACGACAAATTACACGTACACAATGATACCAATGATACAATGATAGTCATAGCTGTACCATGTGGGATTTCTTGTTCATTATTCAATATTAGCGTTACTCCTATTAGAGAGACACTGTCCCCCTCAAGGGTAGTCTTTACATAGCCCAATCTCGTCTTTATCAAACTTATATGTGATCCAATATTGCTTTAAATCCTGAGTTTTCCAAATGCAAGACGACACTCTATTCTTCACATACAAAGGTCTGCCCTGGCGTCGTGACTACCGTATAATACCAGTATAATACATTATAGCCTGTGATAGCCCAGGGTCCCGCTTTTAACACGTACATATCACTTGTAACAGCGGAGCTCATCTCTGTAGTAAATCTTATTTCTGCAGTAAATGGACTTCGGAGTATAAATTGATCATTGCGCGTTGACAGCCCGACACTTTGAGAACGCCCTATGAATGGCAAATAGGCACCTAACCAATGGAACCTTTGACAGGGTGCTGATTGAGCAGAATGTTTCAAATTTTTCACTTCAACTCCTTTCTTATATGCTTATTTGTAAAGAATAACTTTCTAAATCTTATTTGTAAAGTATAACTTTCTAAATGGTGTGTCACTGGTTATTTCCCACCCCTTATGATATGTTGAACCGAGTACGAAGAGGACATCTGTGATGTATTATTGAAGAACATCCTGGTTCATAAATATACAAGAAATACATAATTACCATATGATGTGTATAGGTGGGTTGGCATTTCTCTGGAATAACATTCCATGCTTTCTTTGATGAGGTTTACAAGTCGCACAAATGTGGTAAGAGGGTCGTGATACGAACATGTTTCGATGCGCTATTATGTCTAGAGACATGTATATTGATCAATGCATTTATGACCTCCCGCGATGCATAATTGAAACTCATGACATGCCATGTTTTTCACAAGAGACCGTTTATTTTAAAACCCCATGGTGATTCTGTGCTATATGTTGAAGCATCTGTCTTTATAACACAGATGGGGGATCGGGATTGTACTTTAGGTTTGCAGGGTTTGCATGAGAAGGTTATGTTGTTGGTGCTGTTTGTATGTGTTCGTCTGTATGTGTCTTTGGACAGCAAAACTCTAGATGTTGTGGATGGATCTTTATGATATTTGGTATATGGATAGAGCAATCTGACATGTTCTGAACGTGCTATGGTCGTAGTTTAGTGATATCCTTGGGGCAGAGAATAAGTGGTGAACATATGGGGCCCCCAGGAGCTTTTATTTGGAACGTACAGATTTGGATTCGTTTGAGACTTTGAGAGAGAATAACCCAATAAGGGGTTAAAGGATCGTCCTGATTCATGATACATAGATAGCTTAAGTGATACTTTTGGCATTACGGATGAAGCTTATATTCGATAGAAGGAAAACTTTCCCTAAATCAAAATTCAAATCATCTGTAACTGTGTATAAACTGACAAACAACATTCACACCACAGAGTACACCATTATTGCAGTATGAAACAGACGGGTTTGATTTCTAATTGATGTTGCTTTGTTTTCTGTCGCGTATTGCCACCTGGCTGCACGAAATAGCATGAATTATACCGCAACCTTTTACATTACCATCCACTTATTACATCAAGGCAAAGATGGATGATCAGAAGGGATTGCAGTCGATTATCGAGCCATTATTTACCATTACTCTTTCGGCAATTTGTTATAGGGAAATCTAATGTTAGTAACCCCGTTTGTTTGGGCGCTATGTATAGGCAACCGCTTCCTTGGCTTGATGTTTGGGCTTTGATTCGTTCCAATTAGCCACTTCCAGTCATTACCTTTGCCAAGAAGATGATGTTATCGACAGAATTCGCGCGCGTGTTTCTGAGAGCACGATTAGTCGAGAATGCCTAAGAGGATTGGTTGTCTTGATGATTAGTGAGTGGGTTGATTTTGGTATGGCTTCGAAATAATTCGATTTTTGGCCCATTGTTGGCTTCTTATGGTACTGCAGTGAAACCTTTTGGTTTTGATACCACCCGTTCTGGACTTGGTATGGACATTATCTTCAAGCAGTAGATAGTTCTTGTGAGGGAGAGTAAGTCGTTTAGGTTTTGCCCCCTGGCGGCTTTTTTGGAAGTACAGGAGTCAATTTTGCTTCAAAGGTTGAAAGAGAATAACTCAAGAAAGGTTAGATAGGACATCATCTTTGCTACATTTCTTGATTAGTTCACAGCGAGGAGATTCTATGGATCATGTCTTCTGTCATGCCAGTATTTTCTTGCCATGTTGACCATTTTCGGAGGGCAACAAACTTTTTTTAAATCAACCAAAAATCAATGTGTGGGTTGGTGATATCCGTGAAATTTACCTACTGTAGCCTCAGCAAAGGCGCTTATATTGTACAAGCACTCCTTGGAAAAAAAACTCCCTGCATACCAAAATAACCGATTTTGTTTTACAACCCATTTAGCAAAGAAAATTTATTACCAATACGTTTGGCCGAATGCCTAGAATATGTAGTAATCTTTGACACCTTCACTTCGGGTTAAATATTTCTTCGAACACTGTACCGTGAAACGTTTTATACCGGCTGTGCCTTGCTAAGCCGCTAAGCTTTCAAGCTCTCGTACTTTCACCTCTATGGGATAAGACCACTGGTGAGATATTTTCAACTGGAGAATACATGAATGGTAGTGAAAGGGATTTTTCAGTGAAAGTAACTCGCAGTTCAATGCATCGTGACACGAGTAAATTACGCTTGAAATAGAAGGTGCATGCGAGGGTGATACGGGACCACTGCGGCAGTGCAGATTAGACTGTACAAAAATAGCGACTGAATGGCTCACAAAATACGACGATTTCCTGTACACAAAAAAATAAACCAGATAAGTTCTTTTGAAACTTGCCTTAGAAACTTTTGCATAGCATATTTCATTAATTGAATATATTACTGTCATCGACGATTCTTTGAATATCAGTTTATTTGTATTTAGAGGGTATTCAGGAAAAAGGATTTACATATCCGTAGACATATTAAATTCCGGGGCATTCTAGATTCATGTACCAGAAGCTAGCAAAACCGTACGTTCTGCTGCAGCATCAAAGAAAACCGCTAAGAGGCTAAATTAGGGATACGGAAAACATATTGCTTTTGCTGGCGTGTTCTTATTCTTTTTTTTTTTTAGTTTTCTTCTTTTAGTATTCTTCAGGAACCAATCAGGGTTTAGAACTGCGTTGAAACAATCAGAGACATCAGTCGATTAGCTGTACAGCAAATATGAACAGAGTATTAGCTGCACGGCCAATATGAATTAACAACTAACCCTAACCCTAACCCTAACCCTAACCCCTAACCCCTAACCCTAACCCCTAACCCTAACTCCAACCATACCTCCTAACCCAAAACCCAAACCCTAACCCTAACCCTAACCCTAACCCTAACCCTAACCCTATACCCTATACCCTCACGCAGTACCAGTATATGTTATCCCTCCATGTGCAATAGTACTCAACTGTACAGACACTAGTCTTAGTATTTGACAAATGTACTATTGTTGTTGTTGTGTAAAAATAAAAATAAAAATAGAATAAAAAACCTAACCCTAGCCCTATTGCTGAAACTGAATTTACTTTCCATACTACACATTAGGGTACATGTATTTATATCATTAACAAACATAAATGTTACATAGTTGACAGGCTCTTTGCCGATCCTGCCTTTCAGGTAGAGTAGCCGTTTCGTCGGTACCATCTCAGCTGTCCACTCCACGTCTGATCTGTAACGGGAGGGATCCCACATACTGGGATCCCACATACTGGGAGTACAGCGGGTACATCATCCTGAAGTGGAGCCTGTCCGTCACGCGAGACCTGCCGCCCGCCACCAGGAGAGCCGTGTACTACGTGGTGCGGCAGCGGGCCAGGTATCTGGAGAACCGCAGGTGGCACGTGTCTAATTGGGACGTCGTGGGGAAGGCACATGTACGATATCTTCATTTTCAGTTCATGATCAGAATCATATATATCTATCTCTCTCAAGAGTTGAGGTGAAAGTCAGAAGTAAAAAACAATGAGGCATGCATATAATTTAACCATTATAAACTACCGTTGATAAAAGCCTTATGGTAGGTATTTATGTATTGTTGCAATTTGTGCTTCCTTATCAAAAGTTTAACTTTTGTGCAATTTCCATTTTACCAGACAATGGACGGCACGGTGACAATCAGGACACTCACACCGGGGGCCAACTACCAGTTCGAAGTGACCGCGGTGCTGCCTGATGGCAAGACCGGAGCCCCTGTCGTAGGACAATGGATCACCCCTCGACCAGCTGCAGGTCAGTTCGGCTGGTGCCTCACATTTGCGCCTCATTTGCTTCAGTGAAATATCGCCTTATGATGATGGAAAACATCTTTGAATATCATCTCAGCCAATTCAACAAAATCAAGACACGGGAAGAAGCCCAACCTGTGTATTAGTCTAAGAGTAGTTTTAGAACCTATTTTTCGATTGGCATAAGAAGTATTGTCACCACATATTCCTTAGTAATACCTTTGTATTGTATGCCTGTACTTGTACGATAAATGTATGATAAAAGTTATTATAATAGCCATTAATACATGTAATAACCTTTCCACAATATGCTTTAATTTCATGGAACATGATATATGTTTCTTAATTTAAAAGATATCTTTCCTTGCCCTCAAGAGTGATCAAAATGACTTTAATTTCAGTTCGTCCAAGAGCAAATCCTCCATCTGACCTTAGAGTGGAAAACAAACGCTTTAAGAACGGCAACGTCAGCGTCACCATAGCCTGGACTCCCCCGGAAGGTAAGGGGAAGAACCAAACCATGCACGTGTCCCTCAAGGCAAACGTCACTCACTCCTATTGGATAAGGTATGAAAACGGTCAGACGTGTCAGATAACATACGCTGCCTTTTGTCAGTGACTGACAGTGGCTGAAACGTCTGACCATATTCAGAACCTATCAAGTTCCTTGAGTTATTGCGTATATATTGGGTATCTTAAGCCTGGATATCTTGCTTTTCATCAACATAAGTGTGTTTTGCCGTTGATAGTGTAGAGAATTTAAGCGTAGAGAATATCATTTGGATGCAAAAAAATGAATATACTGCGTTACAGGTACTGAGGCTCACGAGGTACATCCTATGTAAATCCTATTTGGCAGCATAATTCAGAAAGACAAATGTTATAACTAGTGACAACTTTGGATTTCTGATAGCATTGTGTATATGTGTATTGATGCCGATTGGATGACCCCCCCCCCCCCCCCACTACAGAACTCCCGTGTGAGTACAGCCTGCACTTGCTGACAGACACCAGCATAGCAGACACGCCCGTCCGGATTGATAGGGTAGGTGTGCTCGACTTTATGCCCTGTGGGAATGCAAAGGAAATTTCCTCATAGTTGGATATCTATTATGAAATCTGTGAAAAGGAAACTAATAAGACTCCAGTGACTGGAAAGAACATTTTGTCATAGTTGGATATCTCTCATGGAAGCTGTGAAAAATAGAAACTAATAAGACTACAGTGACTGGAAAGTAAATTTCCTCATAGTTAGATATCTTTTATGGAAGTGAAATAAGAAACTAATTAGACTGACAGTGACTGGAAAGGAATTTTGGGCATCTATTCTGAAAGCTTTGTCAAATAGAAACTAATAACACTACAGACATAGACATGTAAGCTATAGAGGTGTGTATTTATACATATGATTAATCACAGCTTCCTGCAATAACCGGATGTCTCGGTGGGGGGGACGTCCCATGGACGTCCTTCACTTTGTGGTGCTTTAAGCTAATAATATACGAAAACCTTCAATCAGCCCTTTTAGTATCTGCTATTATACCCCTGTCACATTATCCACGATCCTCGGGCGTATCGATAGAAGATCGGCCATATTTAAGATCTACAGATCGCGTATTTTTAACCTGAAAACCGTCCCAGTCACATATAAGCCATACTTTGTACATTGTACAATTGTTGTGCAATTAAGTTATCATTATAAGCGAGGCTCGGACGATCCCCGCGGAATCGTCGTCCGATCGATTTTCGCCAAATGGGACAGGGGTATAAGGAACAAGGACGTTATATAACGTCCTTGAAAGAACTCAACAACTTAGAACTTACATCACACCATGTCCATTAATTTGCAACGGAAAATGGAAATCAGATCCTACAAGTAATTTCACACCCATTCGTCGTTAATAAGGAAATTACGTTAGAAAATGATTTTTCAACGTACGTAAGCATCGATATGAACCAGTAACCACTAACGATCGTTGACTAAGCTTTTGCTATTGTCAGCGGTGCTAGCAGATTTAATGTTTGACATTTTTCCGCTGGACCCGACTTTTTCCATAAGTATTATTTGGATCCTAAAATGTGTCCATTGATTTTCATTGGTACCTACATGTACGACAAGTGTTGTCGCTGAGGCTTATTCTAGACGACAGCAATGTCGCCAAAAAGTTACTTAGTTTACTTTTATTGCCACCATGCACTGGTATCAAATGGGAAAGCATCAAATGCGTAGCTACGTCGTCATTGTGTCTTGAAAGAAATGGTGGTTCTCCTAACGCTTGACGACGAATAGTCCCTTCTTGTATCCCACACATAATACTTGTCCTTGCGGACGAGTACGAATACGTTACTGTCATCTCCAACCACAGTTTACGATTTGCCTTCTTTTCATGCAGCCGGTGGAGACGAGATACACGTTTCACAACCTGACATTTGACAGTAATTACACAGTACTGGTAAGTACGTTAAATAGAGCTATTCAAACTTGTGGCAGATTTGTAACGACATAGGGAGAAGTGTGCGCACGAACTATACGGTATACGGCAATCATTTGTAGCACTGTAGGAAAAATCTTCTAGACAAAAGACAAATATGATTCGAGCGAGTTGATAAAAGACTACATCATAATATATATATATATATATATATCAATGGGCGGAGGCACTGTTTTGTTGCTGACATGGTGGTGGGTGGTATGATGGAGCCAGGGCAGAGACATTTTGCAACTTGAGTCATTCTTTACATTCTAAAAGAACACGGCGTCTTTCAAAAGGCACGTTGATGTTTGTTGAATGCACGTTGGAGTTCGTGACGCCTGTTGAAGGTTCGGTGAAGGTACGTTTGTGTTGTCAGACTCTAACGTACCTCAACAGTGCCTCTGCTCAATGAGATAGGGGCCATGGATCTGAATATTCTTGAGCTCAGGATGTTGCTTTACCAATGGCTTACAGTACAGGCGGAACTCAGCCTGAGCTGCAGCATAACAGACCGACAACCCCCTTCCTGAAAGTAGTGTGGTATATTCCATAGACATCGGGTCAGTTGTGTCTGCCGAATTAGAGGCAGATAGTTAGGTCAGTGAAGAACGGAATGGAGGTTCAGTTACATTTGTTATGGCTGGGCTATGACATCAAAAAGTGCACAAAAAACACTGCAAATTCCAATATGAAATCGTTTATTGATTTCCCCATCTTAGATGCGCAGCACTTTCTATGAAGGTGCTATGGAGAGCAGGGCTGTGAGTATGTGGTTCCAAACACCCCACTGTCTGGACGTCTCTGGATACAACTTCAGTGTCTGTGGTAGGGACATGCCATACATCATCATCTTGTTTGTTCTGAATGCTTTTCGTAATTGTTAATGGTCTTCGCGAAATATCATGCGCCAATCACTAGGATGTATTAAATGTTTAAGAAAAGGGAAGGTAAAGCTATATCTAGTACCGTATATGAATCGAAAAATATTATCTCCTTTGTTTATCTTGGTGTGTGTCCGCAGTTATTTAAGTGGCAGATTGGGGTGGGCCGGGTGAAGGAAATGTCATGTATGTACAGTGTAAGTGAGGCATGGAAATTCATGAGTAAGACAGTAACTTCAGGCCTCCATGGTACTCAGCTAAAGCTTGCCACTACAATGTTAGCCAATTTACCACGCTCCAGTGATACCATGCAGTGATATACTTTTAGTGTAGCTGGTGCACACTGTGTACTGGTTAAGATGTGGATAACGTTAAATGTAAAGAAGGGTCACTAAATCCCCTGTTTTTGGCGACGTCTGAGGGGCTAGCCTAATCGGTGTACTTGTATGCTTGTTCTGACCTCAGCTCCTGGAGCCCCGCGGAACTTGACCTACCGGCTGTCTGTGACGGACAACGTCGCAGTCGTCTCGTGGCTGCCGCCCTTCAGGACCTCACTGACCAACCCTGTGTCCAGTTACGTGGTGTTAGTGCGGCAGGAGGTGCAGCCTGCCGTGGACGGTACCATACTGTCAGCACAAGCCACACAGGAAGTCATTCCAGGGGTAGGGCATACCGCTACTACTGTGCACGTGTGTGAGATTCAGGAGGGTCTCGGCAGTCTGCGGCTAGAGGTCGGGATGGTTGGGAGTAGGTTATTACTCATTCGGCCCTATGTCGGGAGTAAGTCAGTTGTTAAATGGTTGTCACTAAAAGATAGGTGTGGCCCAAACAGGTCAGACTGCTCTCGAAATATTGATAACCTTGGTTGACTAGTGGTCTGGAAGCATCTTGTTGGCTATTCATAAACTGGGGGTTTTCAAATCGCGCCTGGCACATTAATAACTGAATTTCTCCAGCACTGATATGTATGGTCATTCTGAAGACTACAACATGTTTATCCCAGAATATTGCAGGTTTCAACTAAAATGTCATCTAATAGATGTATGATTTTTTATGGTATAGTCTAACGCCGTTTCTACGATTTCAGAGCCAAACGAACTTTTCCATCATCGACTTGAATCCAGGGACTGTCTACCTGGTCTCGATTGCAGGAAGGACACCTGGTGGAACCGGTGCGACTAGCATCCTTTACATTCAAACATTATCAGGTAAGGATGCCAATGAACGTGATACAAGTTGTCAATTGCCAAACTTATACCTCCAATGAGAAGTCCACAAATAATTCAATACCCAATGTCGTTTTTCTTTATCCCCTCACCCAAAAACAAAAACTGAATGATCAAGAAGCATTTTAAATCAGGGATTGAAATGATACTGAAAACAAGTATTGCAAACATTGAATCTCGAGAACAATCTTTGGACGTTCAGCAGTGCCAAGTGGTTAGCAACCCTGCTTCTGGAACGATTGGCTGGGAGTTCGAATTCCGGCTGTATCGCTCAACTGACGTACTGGGTACTGGTCGCAGTCCTAATACCCCTGTCACATTTGGCGAAAATCGATCGGACGACGATTCTGTGGCAATCGCCCGAGCCTCGCTTATAATAATAACTTTATTGCAATTGTACCAGGTACAAAGTATGGCTTATATGTGACAGGGACGGTTTTCAGGTGAAAAGTACGCGCAACCCTCTGTCGATCTTAAATATGGCCGATCTTCCATCTATACGCCCGAAGATCGTGGATAATGTGACAGAACGTTAAAATGTCCATTGTTCATTGCTCTTGTCGAAAAAAGGTTGGAGATTTTTCCTAGTACTGGTTGATAGTGTGTGTCGTTTCTGTCACGACTAGTGGACGAATAGCTCTCCAGTGGGCTAAATTTGTTCCCTTTCACTTTTTTCACCTTCATTGTGTTCTCCCCACAGAAAAAGACACCACCACAACTGTACTGACCAGTCCTACCATGATTGCGGGTTCCGTGAGTCCAGCCTGGCTCAGCGGAGTCATCCCCATGTTACTGTTGCTCACAGCCCTAGCCGCCTGGGCAGCCATTCACAGCTACCGCAAAAACGGCGGCTTCTTCAGAAGAAAGCATCGACAAGAGGCAAGAAAGCATTAGCCTTTTAATTTGATGAGCTTTCTTTAAAACTTCATAGGGCTCATGCTCAAGGATATGATAAAGACAGATGAGTGAATCGCCTTGATAGTAATGGATTTGCTACAAATCGCTCAAAGATAGGAAGTTAGTTCTCTCATTTTAGATAGTAATGCAAGACTGAAAATTGCGTTTATGTTCTTCATACCTAAAGAAGCTTAAGTTACTCTTGTACAACCATACATGTTCACCATTATCTGGAAGCCCATATGCTAGCCTGTGATACTCGTACCCACTTGTATATGTTTGTAAATATGTCTTGGTTGGGGCCTGTGCTCAGCCAAATTTGGCAAAAATATGGTTGTATCATTGGAAACATATGAGAATTTATAATCCAGTGAGATCTGCAATACTGAACACACGCGAGAACATGCATACCTTTTCCGCGTGGTTACATGCGCGAGAACAGCATCGCCACTTCAGATCTTGAAGTTAAGAGTCGATAAGTGTACAATAAAGTTCTCTTCCTTGCAGAGCCCCATGCCGCTTTTCCCGGAGTCGCCAGTGTTCCACGGGTTACGTCACGACCACTGCTTCCTGCTGCAGAACAGGTTCTACAGCGAGACGGACGTCCTGTCAGACCAACACGACGAGTATGAGATGGACTTCAGGTGGGTGCATGCGCAAGATGTGTCTCATTTGCATGTTTGTGAGAAATGTGTCTTTTGCATATTCATGAGATTTCAATTGAGCCGACACCGAACTTTCTTCTTTTACATCATGAGGGTTTCCCGTCAGCATTTCATTATTATGGAAGCACCTTTACGAATCAAGCTTGCGAACTAAGTTATTTTAACTTTGTGGTACTAGAAAGCATCTTTGTTCGTTGAATACTTTTCTTCTTTCTGATATCTTTAATGTAATATATTACACACATTCGCAAAGTACTGATATACACTTGTATTACATTGCCAAGAGCACTATGCGAAAGGACGATATTCCATTTTTGTGATTAGATAAAACCATTGGACTGAATTCTATTTAGATATACATTAACACGTACTTCAATTTACCACTGCCTTCTGATGTAGAACATGCTGCAAAAATGCATAATAAGCAAATAATGTAATCATTATTAAAGTCCTGTATTTTTAAAACTTCACAGTATAAGGCCGGCAGCTCCAATCATAGAACATGCTACAAAGATTTTTTTTAGCCATTGACGTTGTCGCTATTGAAGTCTTGCATTCCCTTTAACCTCACAAAATGAAATCTGCCAGCTGCAGGCAGTATAGATCAGTAACCGTTTATAAGGATGGCACCTCCGGAAATAAGTAAAAGTAAATCAAATTTGCAAACGAATTAAATTTGTATTTCGCTTTTATAGCCAACTGGAGTTGGAAGAGGTCATCGGAGAGGGAGCGTTTGGCAAGGTGATACGCGGCAAGGCGCG
>NC_049982.1:22521603-22549703 GCF_000003815.2 Branchiostoma floridae
ATCATGATAAGATCATGATTAGTCAGGTTTTTTTTTTCTAAAATTCTGCATATCATACGTCATAAATACTTCAAAATTACTGTCACACCTATTCAAAAAAGCAATTAAAAGCAAAAAGCTTGGATTGTATTTCGTAACATTTCTTATTCGTCACTATTGTTATCTTGCAATGATGTACACTTTTCTAAATACGGAATACATGCTAAAATTAGCCCGTGCGCATGAAATTGGAAATAAAGCTCGTATAATCAAAGAAATATATCACAGGAAACTGAAAACGTGGACGAAAATATTACAACAGATAGCAACAGTTGAAATGTTAACTCCTTGTCATTTGCTGTGTGCTTTTGGGGGCACAACGCAGAGGGTCTACTGATATAGCTAAGCTCTGACGCTTACCAAAAAAGAATGAAATCCTCTTACAGAAAATGCGACTGGTGTTGACCAAGCGAACCTGCTAGCAGAGATCGAGTTGATGAAGCAGATAGGAGCGAACCGGAACATCGTGAGTATCCTGGGCTGCTGCACCCGCCGCTCGCCAGTGTTCCTGGTGGTGGAGTACTGCCCGTTCGGGGATCTCAAGAACCTCCTCAGAAACATCAGGGAACAGGTAAGGCTGATGTAGTCTCTACCAAACTGACTATTATAGGGAGAATAATTTGCTAGGGGAGTTTTGCTACTAGAGGAGTTAGCCGGCCGCGCAGCCAGCTTCTCCGGAAGTGAAACATTAACCTTGGCGTGGACTGACTCCCCTGGCCAGCTTCCCGATTTTTACCAAACTCTACGATCCCCGAATCGAAGCCCCGTAGGAAGACTTGTTGAAGCCTAAGGCTTAGGTCCCAATTGGAGAAAGGGGCACTGTTTTCGCACTTTCGGGCGTGAAAACGGAGATATTGCTTTCGCTCTATTGTTCTGGTGTGTGCCCACAGAAATTTGAGCCGGAAGTGGCCCTCACAGGTTCAACAATAGTTTAAGTGTGCGAGTTGGGAATGTAAGTACACATGGGCACACCCACGCAGGTACTTCGAGTCTATCTTTAAGCTTGTTTTCCAGGCTTGCTTTTCACGTGAAACCACGACAATGTGAAATGATCTTGACTTAGTATTATGAACAATATTCAGTTCTACGTGGAATTGTATCGAGGGAATATATAAACAAGACACGAATCTTCTGCATCGTTTTAGAAGGAGTATGAAGAGAACGAACATCCCCTGCTGGGTATCAAATGTCAGGCCATCAACTCTCCAAATATGGGCAACAACGAGGAGGCGTCCTTCGCTCCAGTCACCGTCTCCTCGCTGGTCCCCATCTACAACCCCGCGAGTGAAGCCAACCCCTCCGCTGCGGGAGGAAGGCCGAAGGACGAGAACCTGGACAGCGGAACCAGCATGGACCTGAGGGATGTGCTGGACGTCCTCCCGACCGACCTGCTTTCATTTGCCCGGCAGATTTCAACAGGAATGGTAACAACGTTTTACAATTAGCAATTGCCATTGATACCTCCGAAGAAAAGGAGGCCTTGTTTTTTGTCTGTGTGTTTGCTTGTCTTTTTGTGTGTTCGAAGTTGAATATTGTAGAGTGCCAGGATATGAGTCGGAAAGTGGTGTAACCGGAAATTGTCTGGATAGGAAGGTTGGTTTGGCTCGGGTCCAAAGTTGTTCCCGGCTGGCAAAAACATTCATAATAATGAAGAAGACAATAAATTGAAAAAAAGTCGGGCAGTTATGAAATCTACCATAGCACTGACGGTCTTATTTTTTCTCTTGCTACTCCAAAGGAATACCTTGCTTCAAAGAAATTCGTCCACAGAGATCTGGCCGCGCGAAACGTCCTGGTGTGCGAAAACAAAGTGGTGAAGATCTCGGACTTCGGACTCACGCGAGATATCTACGAGAACAGCGAGTACCGGAAGCTAACAGGGGGTAAACTTCCGGTCAGATGGATGTCACCTGAAGCCATCTTTGACCAAGTATACACCACCCAGAGTGACGTGTAAGTAGATAGTATTACGTACCAAAACAACATATGTTAGGACTTGCCTGTCTATTGCAACATGCCTATTTTTTCTGCCAGTAAAATTTCCATACATTTCCCCTTTTTGTACCATAAACGCATAAAGAACCAGTGACACTAATTCATCATGGTCGTTTCTATTACAGATGGTCCTTCGGAGTGGTCCTGTGGGAGATTGTCACTTTAGGTAAAACCTTTCGTCTTATACTATTTATGGTGTTTCATTAATATGGAAATAACCAAGCAGTGATACAATAATAGCTCGCACCTTACAAGATTATCTCATTTTCCAACTCTAGACGTATCTTACCAATGATAATTTTCTCATCGCGTTAGAACATAAATGAGATATTTGGCGTATCAAATAACTGTGTCTCAGATATTTTGGGAGTCTGACAGTTGGTCATATGATGTACGTACTCTGTGTTTGAAGAATTCCACCAATACGTCTTTCCAAACGATCTTAACATAATTTGGCAATCTGCAAACATACGTAAGATAGATGTCGGTCACGACTGCAGTACGATAGATGTCGGTTAGCTGAGGAGTGTGTAAGATGGTCTATTCGATACAAAAATGGATCTATGTATAAGCGACTGTCAATATCAAAAGAATGTCACCAATTCTAAAGATAATATTTACTTTCACTCACTACAGTTCCACATCATGTATAGACGTTTACCGTTATAGTTAGAGGACTTACATGTGATACCTCTTTGTACTCTGGCTCCTAGGTGGATCCCCCTACCCGGGACTATCGGGCAAGGAGCTGTTCAGATACCTGAAGGCAGGGTACCGCATGGAGAAACCCGAGAACTGCAGACAGGAAATGTGAGTCTATGCCATCCCAGTCATGAAACATATGTCTTGATCAAATACATTTCACAGTCGGTTCATATCATGGCCATATCCGTATTGTTTTGAACTTCTGAAAGCTTATACCAATGCAATGGCCAAATCAGCAGAGTATTCGCCTTGAATTTGAGAGGTCGTGAGTTTGATCTCCGTCGACGTCCGTACACTTAATTAGCGCTCAGCATTTGGAAAGAGTATGACTGTCACAGTACACACTAGCACCAGTAATATGCCTTGCCCCCCCTCCCAATGGGGATGGCACGACAGTAAGGAGCCAGTGAATTACTGTGGCCCATGGTCTAGTGCAATAGAGAGCTGGGGTCGTCCTTTGCACAAGCTGGTGCGGGTGGGACTTGATTTTAGCTTAATTGACACTTCCCCGTGTGTAATAAATGTAACATAGTCAGGACGGCACTAGGCAGGTTAACTCTGACATGTTCCGTCCCACCCGCAGCTATGACATCATGCTGGACTGCTGGCAGGATAAGCCCCAGAGACGCCCCACCTTCACGGACATCCGGGAGCGACTGGAGGCGATCCTCGGGGACGTCCACCCTTACCTGGACCTCAACGTGGACCACGACCAGGAGTACTACCAAGGGAATCCACATCCGATTATGACAGGTACCCCAGGTGATTTTTTTCAACATATCTTTAATCACGTCGATGGAGTGTCATTGACGAAAGACGTCGACACCGGATGGTTGTCAGAAATACCTGTCCTCTTCCAAAATCATATCCAGTTGCTTGCCAATGAGTATCTGCTTTTTGGCACATCTTTAATCAACTAGGGAGATTTTTTTCATCTGCCTCCAAAAATAATAAAAACTTGTCCTGATACAGTCTACAGTTTTAGTAGTCTCTTGTTACAACAACGCCAATCATTGTCCATTGCCACATGTACGTGTGACGTCAGCAACGAGTCAAAGGTTGTTGGAAGTCGATATCGCCCCCGACCGTCCGGGTTGATAGATGTATGTTGCGTCCTGATGTAAATGGTCTCATTTACTCCTCTCGTAATTAATCGTAATTAATCGTGTTACCCTTTTGTTTTCTAGCTGCAGTGTCGACGAATCTCCCAGCAGAGTTAACTCTCCGAGATCGTCCTCTATCGAAGCCCACAGTAACAACGTTGAGTTCGTCCTGTGGGACTCGGGCACGGCCATAGCTGACCTCCCCAAACCGAGACGCTTGACCACTCGCAGGAACACTCGCATCTCCACTGACACCAGCGGCGTTGAGATGTCTCCCACCAGAGTTCTCCTACCGACCATCGGGTCAAGAAGTGACGAGTGCGACAACGAGAAATGGAGGAGCGCTCTGGACATCCGTGACAGCAGTTCCACCGACATCCCCCCGCCATCCCCGCACAGGTACTACAGCCTAGCCAACATCAACGCCGGCCTACCAAAATCACCGTCATCGCCTCAGAAAGTATTTGCCTTCACTGACGACGAGGTGTTCGCCAAAAAGAAGCCCGGGGCCAAGAAGAAGACGAGAAGAAAGAAGCGCTCCAAGCAGCCGAGGCGGACATCGCAATCAAGACCAGACGCAACCGACGATTCTACAGTTGCCAAGATGGTAATCGAGATTGAAGTCCCGGATGTAGGACCACCTAGCATTCCAGAGATAAACATAACAGGGAGCCCGGACGCCCCTCTCCTGTCGCCTGTGGGGACATCAGTGTCGCCTTGCTGCAGTTCCTGTGAGAATAAGAGCCCCACCAGGCTGCCCAGGCCTACGGGCGTGTGCAACATCGTCACCGCCACCAGTTCGGAAGTCATCGGGAGTATCTACTCGTTCGACAACTCACGGAGTACTTCGGGGAGCGGGAATATATCATGAATGTTCCAAGTGTAGGACCAAAGAGCTTGATAAAACCTTCTTGGTAGGACAGACCACATTGTGCAGGGTATCAGATAGGCATACAAGTGTCTGGCCACTAGGTAATGTGCTCCCAATAACCACTTTGGGTGGTCATCCCCCACTGAATACCTACTGACAGCTCAGACATATGCTTAATCAATGGAATTATAGAAAGGCGAATCAAGATTAGACAGAAACATCGTTTCCCAAACTGAAGCCTACAACTTGATTGGATTTAGTCAGCATACAGTGCCATGTACACTGACATGTTGCTGAGATACAAAGATCTGGACTGGCTGTTTGCTAGCTTCCTTTACAACTGAAAAGGAGTATGTGACGCCGGTCAATGGTGCGAAATGCGTGGCCATTACCTTTTGCCAACTTACAGAACAAACATTGATCCATAACAAAATGAACAAAATAAAGTCAGCAACTTTCTCACCATAAAGCGAGCATATTTACAAAACGTCTGTTTTACCTCCGTGAAAATGGAGGGGTTGTTTTCAGTCTGTTTGGTTATTTGTCTTGGTGTGTGATCAAGTTTTTTTTTCCGTTGGCCCTGGTCCAAGTTTGTTCACGGGTTGCGCTGTAACCGGAGACTGTTGAAATACAAAATGCTGAGCTGGCCTGCTTTCAAATTATTTCGGCAGGCTGGCAGAAGTGAAGCCGAAAGTGGATGATTATGTAATATGCGGACAGGGATGTGTTATATTTCGTCACCAAATAGAAAAAAAAACTGTAGATATTTCATCTCCAATTTCCTGTTGTTTAGTTTACTATCCTAACGACGAACTAAAGAAAATGGGAGCTAGAAAATTGATCGGCCGACGAGTCTGGAAGTGTCAAAGATCGGCTGTGTTCTCAGGTCCTCGAGCACTGTGTAGCGTGATGGAATAGATTATTAGGCGTAAAGTAGACTGTCAATCTTTTACACGGCGAACGTCTGGTGAACAGCAACTACGGCCAAAACTCGTCGGGGCTTCATGGTACAGTCTCTGCCTCCTTCAGACTAACGGCTGAACACACTAACAAGTTAGTCTCATCTTCACACGTCACGTCTTTTATAGTCTATTAGACATCACTAAAACATTGAAGTTCCTACTTTTGGACCATGTAAATAAGCTCTTTTCTACGTGCTTTTGTATCAACCTAAATGTACATTTACTACAAGTGGCAGGTTCAATTCAGTTAGAACGATGTTAGATAATGTGTGTGGAAGATTTGGGGTAAAGATTGCGTGTTTTGTGAGTTAAAAATTTCCAAGCATCTGACTACAGAGAGTGTGAGAACATTGGAGCTTTATATTGCCTGTGGCGAGGAGGCCTATGCTGGTGTGTATAGTTCAGGGAACGTGTACAGGATAACTTTCAAAACGTCATTTTTAAGATTTTCAATGTGAGTATATCTTGGGAAGCAGTGGTAGATTTTCTGGGACTGACATAGATTCAGATTTTGTGTGAAAGATTTTTGACAGTGTTCAAAAGGGAAAATAAATTCAGATTCATTGTGTTAAGTATTGACGTCATTACAGTCTTCAAAAGGTAAACAGGTGTATATAAGAGCCTAAGCATCAAATGTGGCCACCAGGCCGGTAGAGGTATGTGTATCCCAGGCACAGTAACGGTTATACTTGATTCTGGGACTCAGGAAGGGCGTTGAGGGATGTTGAATCTTCACGCTAAGAAGCCAAACATAATTTCTAGCGTTTGTGTTCGTGATCGTCTGTCAGGGATTGAAAAGAGGCTGGTTCTTTTTCAGACTCCAAATCTCAATTAATATAGAATGAAATACAATGCTGTGTCGATATCACGAAGAGTGATAATATAAACATTTATTAGCACTTTTCATCTACGTCTTACTGCTGCCTATACTACCAAAGTGGCCGTCACAATTACAAGAATATTTCAAATGTAAGAAGCACAGTTCTAGAGATTGCCATTGTAACATTCTTGAAACGGGAAGAATTTTTTCGGCGTGTCTGCCTGTTTGTGTTTCCGCCTTATGTATTTCGACATGATAATTACGTTAGCCCCAGAGTGACAGGAAATGAAGGCCAGAGTTGCCAAAATACGTAGTCGATCTCGCGGGACAACTGACAGACATTCCAGGTCATGGTGTCAACGAAGGAGCTTGTTAGGTGTCAATATGTTTGTTTCTCAGTTTGTGTCAGTTCAATGTTTGAAGATATTGTTTTCATATGGACTGGATGCATATTTGTTATGTCAAACGCTATAAAAACACAATCATGATAAATATTTATAATGGAGTTTGTATGCCGTAAAATCAAGAACTTAAAATGTCAATGTTGTACATTAGATTTCACAGTGATAGTTTGTTTCGGTAGAGTATTTGATTGTTATTTCTGACATCTATGTGTTTGATATATAAATTAGTATATAGTATTACTCAAATACCAGTACAGTTTGTTCATGCTGAATTACACAAATCCTGGCGGTATCCGTGATACATATCTGTTTGGCACGTTTGGTACTTATGTATCTGGCATAGTAGATATTGTTATGATGTAAGTCTGTAAGCGTATACTAGCCAGAATAGCCCATGTACATAAAATTATACATTACGTATAGCTATGCTGCTGCATATGTAACTTGAAGCTGTAGATTGGTGGGTCAGTCGTGTGATGAATCTCAAATAGTATAGTATCCTGTGACACTTACAAGAATTTGAGAAATTGTGCAAGCATTTTCTTTGTATTTCGAGGCTTGTTTGGGTTTTCTTTTGAAAGAGCCAGCCTTTGAAAAAATTTGCTCACGATCATTCCACTATCTAATGGAGGGCCAAAGCCACAAGTACGCCATTTAGAGCAACCGTCTTTCTGTATTTTTGACCAGCATTGAGACATCACTCATCCACAATTTTGCAAGTACTGAAAAGGCACCGTCGCCACGACAATGTTTTTTACACGTAGTCTTGTTGTCTCAATGCCTACCTAGTGCCCACCAGTCTACAGTTTCGATGCTACTGGAACTCTTGATTTCAACATTGCCTTCATGATCCCTAAATACCTTGCCGAATGTTAAATACACTACAACGAGTGCAATATATATATACATGTACAGACACAACAGCCAAACGGAAAAAAAGTTCCTACCACATTTTATACCAAATTGACAATCTATTTTGTCAGATTTCCAAACATGAATGTTAGTGAATGTAGATGAATGATATTGTAAACAAACATAGCTGAGGCGATGTGAACGACACAGGTGCGCATATGTGCCCATCGGTGAATAGTTTTGTAGCATGACACGATAGGTAGAGCCGTAGAGGGGTATTATACAAATTGTTGCTAACTTAAGTCTATTGTTGAAGTAGAAGAACGATGTGCAATAAGAAAAATGTGAATGAAGAGTTGTACGAAAGTAAATGCTGCTGCCTCTAGGCTTTAACATACAGGACAAAAGAACAGGATATGAAAGAACGGAATATCCTCCGGAGAAAGATTTCAGATCGAGCTCCTCTAGATATGATTGAACGTTTAGGGGTTGTTTCTGTCATGATATTCGATAATGTATGGACAACATATTAGATCCCCGCATTTGATTATAATTATTCTGACATAGTCTTTTTCATCATCAAACTAAAATTTAAAATAAAAAAAACACGTGTTATTATCTTGATTTATTCCCCAAGACATTGACGGCTAGTCCTTCCCCGAGTATTGGAATGAAATTGCACTGATAAAATGTATTTCTGTAAAAGGTTTGCTGGACAAAATGCCATTTGACTTTACTATTTTAGAGTATTTTTTTTCAACACAAACACAGTTTTCCTTTACCAGATCTGTTTATCAAACAGGCTTGCCAACTTGGCTTATCTAACCCTTTATGATAAAACTAATAAGAATCATCATTGTTTTTAGTGTTTCCTCTTATTTCAATCATATTAGTTTGTTTATACACCTTACCCGGGTGCAGATAATGTGACATTGTATGATTCTGATCTCTAATGATTATGATTATGCTTTAATCAAATTCAAGAAGACTAAATGGTAATAAAATTATGGTTTAATTAAAAATGCTGCTATAACTAATTTAGTTTGGAGATTTCAGTAATCTTGGGTATGTACAAAAATATTCACAATTTCTGCACCCGGCGTCCAATCTATTATTCATGATCGTTGTACAATGAAAGAATGTTGTGTTTGGTTCAATCAAATAAAACACTACAAGTGATCCAGTCTTCTCTGTGCTTTATTTGCTTTTAACGTAAGTAATCAAACACGAAACATAGTATCATTTTATCATTAATTCAACGATGTGAGTGAATTTTTTTAAATGCTAACTGTAGTACAATTTCATTATCATTATATCTGCAACTTATCATGAGCAATGTCAGTGATTTAAAAAAATTGCTAACAGTTAAACATTTATTAGTATTAGTGTCTCAGCAATAGAACAATGCTAGTTATTTTTAACTTAAATAAATGCTAACAGTGAAACATCCAAAATAGCATTGTTGTCACCACAATTTGTCTCAATTTTAGTGATTTTGTAAATTGATAACAGTAAAACAAAAAACCATTACATCATTGCCTCAACTATTGAATTTACCATTATAATGATTGGTCTTCGTGAATCAATCAAGGTATCTAAATACCGCTAAAGAACGTTATGCTAATTCAAAACAGCACAATAACATGGTATAAGTACACTTTAAAGAACAACAGCAAGATATGTTAATTTAAATCAGCACATTTAAATAATTCATGCCAAATATCACGAAATCATGATATATCATCATCATCGTTCGGCTGTAGCGCAGGCGACTGCAAGCCTTCATTGACTAAAAATGTGTGTGTGTGTGTGTGTGTGTGTGTGTGTGTGTGTGTGTGTATGTGTGTGTGTGTATGTGTGTGTGTGTGTGTGTGTGTGTGTGTATGTGTGTGTGTGTATGTGTGTGTGTGTGTGTGTGTATGTGTGTGTGTGTGTGTGTGTGTGTGTGTGTGTGTATGTGTGTGTGTGTGTGTGTGTGTGTGTGTGTGTGTGTGTGTGTGTGTGTGTGTGTGTGTGTGTGGTGATAGAAAGGGAGAGGGAGAGAAGTCGGGCAGAACAGGAACATTGAAGCTTCATATCAGTCTAACGTTTTATGACTTTTGTCGTTGATAACGACTTTCCGTAAGCGACTCTTTTGTTCTAGAAGCTGGTCTCTTGATGGGGGAAATCTGAATTTAATGGCTTTTTTGGCAACATTAGATGCATCTGCATGGCTTATATCGCCTATAGTGTGCTTGGGTTCGAATGTCCGTGTCAGCTCAGTGTCCTGTGTGAGAAACTGGGTGTTGTGTATTGACTGGTCCGAAGGTGTTGTATAGGATGACAGCTCAGTACGCATGTCCACATCTGTGGTATGTGCTGTACCCTGGATGTCTTTGTTTGATGTATCACAAGCACGAGGGAAGCTTCCTACAGATTTAAAGCTAGCGTTTGCTTCACTTTTCCCAGACGGAACTGGTGATCTGTCGTTGAGCTTTCTTTCTGGTCGTTCGAATGTCTTCACGTTCTTGCCATAGGCTGGGCCGCCACTGGAAACATTAGAACAAGCAGCCTGTTTAGGACTTGTAGAGAATTTTCGTTTTTCTGTCTCGAACTGTCTCTCTGTGGTTGATCTGAAGTTTTCATCAAACGTTCTGTACTTCTCGACAGGCACTGTGGTCTCTGGGTAACCTCCCTCAAACAATTTCACGATCTCTGTGGTCTCATGGCGGATTGATATGGACACGTCTTCTCCGGCGTTGTCGTGACTCGTTCTAGACGTGTAGTCTTCTTCGCTAGAAACCGTCACATGTTCTATGTCTCCATTAGGAAGGCTCACTTTATCAGAAACTGTTGTTTTGGTGTACACGTTCCTCTTGTACACCTTAGCCGGTAGAAGATGAGGCTCCGGATGTTTGCTAAGCATGTCCTCTTTTCCGTCGGGATAACCTCTTGAACGTGACCTTCTGGGTGTGTCGTACGGGCCCTCGGTGATCGTCGCCCCGCAGCTGTCGGGGTCGCCCCGAGGGCTGCTTCGGGGGTGGCGAGGTTCCGTGGAGAAGGACCATTCCTTGCATACCTTGCTGCCATCGTCGAACGAGCTGCAGTTCAAGCTAGTGTCGCTTGAACTCGTGTCGCTGTTGCTTCGTTCGAGCGAGTCAAACATGTCCAGTCTGTTACTTGATAGCTTTACAGGACGTTGTGGGTGTAGCATTGGGCTGGGGAGGCTAGTAGACCGACATAACTCGTCCTCCTGATGTTTGAACATGCGAGATAACTCCTTGACCTGTTCCAATGTGGTGAAAGCTTGTTCTTGCAACAGCACCGATTCTCCTTCATTTCCGTGACGACGCCGTAGGTCCATCAGCAAAGCGTTTTCTCTGTCATGGTGATGACTGGACGTTCCGTGTTCAGTAGACATGGTACCTCCACATTCACAGGCGGTCAAGCCATGTTGACTTTGAGATCCCCAGGCGTCCGTCTGTGTTCCAGTACTCACTATGCTCCCCATTCTGGAAGACTCGGCCATGACGCGTGCTGTTCCATCA
This sequence comes from Branchiostoma floridae, assembly GCF_000003815.2. Classification (NCBI taxonomy): domain Eukaryota; kingdom Metazoa; phylum Chordata; class Leptocardii; order Amphioxiformes; family Branchiostomatidae; genus Branchiostoma; species Branchiostoma floridae. Next base: position 22,532,882 of record NC_049982.1, read on the forward strand.
AACACTTCCTGTGGCATTGGTCTCACAACTGTATGGTCGCCTTGGCCTAGCTTGTGTTGGCTCTCTGCCCTTCCGTTAGTTTCGTTGCGCTCGCGCTCTGTTTCTTCGTCTGATCGGTCGTTTCCAGCTTCTGATGATGTGCTGATCTTTGTGTGCTTGACGTTGATCTTCATCTTGTTACTGATCGGGTGGTAAGACATCCACTCGTCCTGGCCAGAGGTCGCTGCGACGTTGTTTGATTGCACACCGGCGTCTTTGGCGATTGGTTGGGTCACTGCAAGTGAAGACCCCTCCTCGTTGTTGGTATGACCTTGGCTGTCCACACTCCTCTCAAGGTCACCAGGTGTGTTGTCCCGTCCTCCTTGTGAGCTGCTGTCGCTACCCTTCAGCTGGCCAGGTGGTTCTGTTGGCTCGGTGCCGTCTTTGTCTTCTCCTAGTGCCACCGACTCCTCCATCTCGACGATAGCCTCGTCCATGAGTGTGATGGCCTGGATGATGGCGGCCACCGTGTCCCTCTCCCGAGTTCTGCGCAGGTACAGGCCCAGGAGGATAACGGCGCACGACAGGGGTATGATCCCGATGATGAAGCCGCCGATGATGGTCTCCTTTGCGGTAAACATCCGCGATGGCACGGTACCTAACTCAGGGATATCTGAAGATACTTCGGTACCAACTGTAGGTGTGTCTGTGAACCATGCAGATATGTTCTCTGTGGATAAAGTAGACGTGCCAGGTGTATCAAGTGTTACTATCGGTATGTTTGGTATCATACGTGTTCCAACCACGTTGTGTGTGTGGCGTTTCGGCCAGTGCGTGGTTGTTGGGTGTGCCAGTGTGCTGTAATGGACACGTGTTATATTGGTGTACAACAGCATTTGTGTAGTGGAGTGTGTAGCGTTGTCATTACGTGCACGGTTTGTGTTGGTCTGGACGTTTCTGTCCCAAGATGTAACTTTGTCAGGGACCGAAAACAAGACCTCCGGGTGTGAAGTGGTGGGTAGGCCGTTTGTAGTTCTCTTGGCCCAAGTCTTGCCAACTGCAACTAAATGAAGAGAAACAGGAACAAAGAGTCAAACAAACAAACAAATAAATAAATAGATTGATAAACAAACAAACAAATTGTATGGGTTCAATGAATGATGTGGAATCGCGTGGTTTAACGGTAGCGTGTTTGGCTCAGGACCTGTGGGTCACGGGTTCCATTCCGGCCATGTCACCGAACTTGTGCCTTTGGGAAAGACACGTAACACGACTTTCCTCACTTCACTCAGGTAAAAATTAGTACCTAGCTTCGGGTAGGAACGTCCCTCACATAAGACATTAAACAGGGGGTCAGTATAACCCAAACGGTGCGGTATAACCCCCTACCTCGACTAATTGGCTAGCTGAATAATTGATTTCAAGTCCAGCCTCAGTAATTTTATCGGTTTATTTTTCTGGTCTAAATAAAAGTTCAGAGTAGGAAACAAATAAAGTTGGTTTACCTCCCATTGACCTATTACTGTGTAACAAATCTGCCTACAAAATATTCTGTATCTGTACCTATATAGCCGGGTCAACCGCCCTTCGGCGTAACAGACCAGCTTCGACAATACTGACTTTATACTAAGCTTTCACCAGATCACAAGTCATTTGAATAAAGAGAGAATCGCACCTGTTGAAACAGGTGTTGACACGGGGATATCTGCAGGGCTGTACGAGATCAGGAACCCTCTGTGCTGCTCGTGACCGTACGCGTCTGACGTGAACGTGAGGTCGAAATGCCGTCCAACGAGGCCTTCTACCGGAGGTTCGTTGCCATTGCAGTAGGTGTTGTTTTCTGCCTTGTCCCGGATGATGAACAGCGAGTCGTACGTGCACACTCTGTCGGACTCGACGTCAAACGACTCGAAGGAGAGACGTATGGGTCTGAAATATAACCAAGTAGGATGTATTCATTACGAAAGCTACTAAACTTGATAAGTATTGTAAATTGTTTGAGACAACAAGTACAACATCCTTTGTCTTTCATCAGTGACTGAACTGGTCATGAATCTGAAGTCTATAAGGAATCAACTTAAGCAAAGTTGCGAATTCATATGCAATAGGGGTGGGTACCGGTACGGTGTATCAGTACAAAACCGTTTATTTCTTCTTGTTGGACCGGTCCCAAATAAAACGGACCTGAAAAAATCTGTGGACCGAAAGTTGGACCAATTCGAAAATGAACAGATTATAGCGGCAGGCATTCCCGTGTTGTGGGGTCCATATGAAAAACAACAACAAGAGCTTAGTAGAGGTGAGTTAATAGTCATTTGTGCCAAGTTTCTACTGTCAAATTTGCCCCTTAACCAAGGCCGTTATTGTTTTTAACATTTAAGTAGAATTCTAAAACGCCAATGGACGTCGGATACTCCACCAAACAAAATCCTTTCTTAGCAAAATGAACCCTTGTTTTGAGTATAATAAGTGCACAGATAATTAGGTCCAGGTTCAGGTCCGGACCTGGACCTGATCCTCTGGAGCTGGACCGTACCTGGACCTGAATTTCTGTACCGGTATCCACCCCTAATATGCAGCTTAAATGAAGACAGTTCTGATACGGTTCAATTGAAGACGCTCAGGACAAGAAAATGTCCGTATGCGTAATATAATAAGAATGTATTAAGTTGCTTTAGCCCTGGTAGGAATGCATCTGTGTAACAGTTATATCCACATCAACCTTTTCAGTGTTGCGTGCTCGGAAAAAAATAGCTATTCTATTTCCGCACTTGGAATGATATATGTATAGAGATACCGTAAAGTTATTTTTTTAGCAGTGACTTGAATTTGCGATTGAAATACAGTGGTATGCAGTACAATAGTAATACAATACGATATTCTTCCAGTGTATTGATTTTGTGGTAAGAGGTTTTCGTGAAAATCGCGAAAATTCATGTAAACCCTCCGCAAAAATTTCAAAATTCACAGATTGAACAAACATGTGCACACGCACATAATGACAATGACCTTATGATATCCTATTTGCCTTGTGCAGACTATGACACATCTGTAACAGAAAGACTATACTGTATATGGGAAACTGGCATGATAATAATGCTGGTGATATGACTGTAAAATGCTCAGAAAGACAGCTGAAATATTCTAAATTTTCAACAATTAAAACGCGTTCAAGTGCAAGAAGTCAAATACAAAATGTTAGCATGTAAGACCAGCAAAAATGGCACAAGCTCTCCTGATGTACTGTTACGCATTAGCTATGACTATAACAATATCAAACAGAAGTAGATGTTTACATATTTATGATAATATTTATTTAAATATTTACATCACACTATGATTGTCTGGTGACGTGTATTGTGACCACACGGACGGACAGTTCGACGGAAGACATGTTAGTCATTTTTACACATAAATTTTTATTCAACTCATTGCCTGTAAATAAATTTGGTTAAAAGACCACTGTTCGCTTATTTGCGTACTAGAAACAAAATATCTTTTTGTGACCGCATACCCACGTAAAAAAGCACGTTTTGTGATGTATACGAGCAGTGTTTAGGTCTCGACAAAAGGCGTTTTGTAATTCAATTTTTAATGGTTACAACAAACATTTCACAATCTATTCAAACGCCACAAAAACATAACGTTTCTTGCTCACCTTGTCAGGTCCCTTGGCTCGACGGTCCAGTGGCACAGCGCGTGCTTTGGGTATTCCACCGGGAAGCCAGGCGATGTAATATTCCCCCTACCCGCAAGGATCGCTCGACCACAACCTATTGGTCAAAACATGTTGTCATGTTAGATTCCCTCCTTCCCATCGTTTTTTTAAGGGGGGGGGTCGTTTTTACAAACAAAACCTTCATTTCTTCGCAGACGTACTTGTCTACATTAATGTAAAAGTTCATAATCGAAAAAAATTGCTTTCGAACAGAAGCAGATAGGCACGAAGAAATCATTTCAATAGAAGACCACGTGCCATTGCATTTTACATCTAACGTTAGCTGATGTACGTTTTGTGTTTCTGTATTGTTCCCCCCAAAACAAAGATAAATCACGTGTTAGCCCAGGGAGGAAACATCGCCCATCTTTGAACCGACAGATCTCCATGTAATATGTACATGTACATGTAACCCAAACGTGCCCTTCCACACAAGTTGGAATTGACCTTTAACCCGTTTGTTTACCGCAGTGATCTATGGGTAATCAAAGGTTACCTTACGGAACCAAAGGATGTCTGTTTCGCATATCTGATAAATATATTTTTTAGCTATACAGCACCAGTTTTGTACTGCAAATTTAACTTGCGTAAGACTGGACTGTACCGTTTGTTTGATCCACTCACCGGGAAGGACCCCCACTCTCTTCGATATTAAAGTATGGTGCTGCTATGGAACAACATACTTATACCTCCACTTCTTACTTCTTGAAAAATATCCGATTGATTTAATACACAGTCTTCCAGGTAAATTTCCCATCAAAGGCAAGCATAGCCACCCGCCGTGTTAGGCTTACGTCACATTTACAAACCGGGGCCCTGCCGGCATGTTTGTGGAAACGGAAAAATAGAAATGTATGCGTAACAATATACACAAATAATGCCCATCATATATTCTCTCCTCTTTACGTCTTGTGTAGTTTGGTGCCTTTTATACCATACTCTTCCTCCCCGAAAGCTGCCCGGTCGGGCCCGGTTTGGAAATGTGGCGTGGGCCCTAACACAAGGACAACATAAATTCATGCGTCCGCCATTTTGAAGACCCATCCACAAACATAACGTGAGAGACTTACTGTAAACAGGTGCCCGTTTGATCCGTGCTGCCCTGTTGAAATCCACAGAACTGGCACCTTTAGTCATCCCTGCCCTGCAGAGGAAAAAAAAAAGATTTGCGTTCACATTGGACCGAAAATATGTCTTCCTTGGAAAACTTGCCCCAGAATTGTCATCAGTATCAGGTTTTTTTTTTAAAAAGATGAAATATTTCTACATCAGTCCTCAGCCGATGCAGCGTTTTGGGTACTGTACTTTCAAACGTTGATGTTTTTAAAAGTGCAATTTCAGCAAAGCTGTAAGAATAATAACTGTACCAACATTAAGTTGAAAGAATATCAACTGAAAGACGAGTAGGAAAAATGGCTTTAGTTATTTTCTTTATCGATGTAGTCTCGAGATAATTTTGCCCCTTTGACGTATGAATTGGATTTCCAAGAGGGCTCAGTATATGCAGAAGAAAACATAATACATTCAGTAAGTGGATCCAAGTGGACGATATTCTGTGGAACAATCCAATCCGACACATCCAAACAAAATCGTTCTCCATGTAGGTCGTAAAAGGTAAACACATGTACTAAGTGTCTGTCAGCGATGGTCGGTGTCAGTTGGTGGCATTTTCATCAGCCTGTAACTTATAGCGAAACAAAACGCACATATAGTTGATCAAAATCGTACTTACCACAGGACATGTTGTAGAAGCAGAAACCCACACACGGCTAAAGCATACATTTTTCTTTCTTCCATTTGTCGTATTTCTTATCTGTGAGTTCACATGTAGGCGGATTCTGACGCACAGAAATAAATATGAATAATTCCAAGAAACTGAAAATTAGTCTGGAACACGCCTTAGCGCTTGAATATTAATAAAAACATGTAACGTTAAACTCAGGTTTTACACCCTTGCTATTGTTTTTGAAAAATCGCAACGAAACGTATTCGATGCTTGTATATCAACATTGTAAAAGTGTGTATTATGAACATGACATATATGTAGTAATGGAGGTTGCTAGTATACAAAAATACCGAACTGGTCACGCCCATTTCATTAGCGAAAACATTGGTTACACCCTTCGGAACCTTGGATCTTTTCTTGATTATTCATCGAATAACTGGTACATACGCCGATTTGCAAATGAATGTTTTAACCTAAGCCATATATAATTTTTGTTGTCTCAAAAATAACAACTTTTGGCTCCCTCATTGTATTTCTTGCAAGATACCTGTGTATGTTACTGAAATTTTTGTGTTAAGCCATTATGAACCTCTGCGCGTATACTTACCAATCAAAGCTGCAAAAATACCCCACCCTTAGTACTTGTGTAACGTTATACTTATGTTTTAGACATGTTGAAACGCCCACAAATACGTATGTCGCTCTGTGGGGTAAAATGTTGCGAGGGAAGGGGACGGGTAGACGTCACCATATTAGATTTAAATGCCTCGGGGGGGGGGGGGTCCTGAAAACTCTTAAACACAGACATTGGGCGAACAGAAACGTAACGAAGGGCAGTGAAGCATTTTTTTGTTGAAGCTGTACTATTGTGACGCCATTTTCCTACTTTTGTTCTGTGCGGTAGACATTATACTGGTGGCCCTTTGCTTACGTTTCCTCCGATAAATGTCAGACAATTTGCAACGCCCTGGTGTGGCTCTCTCCTGAAGGGGGTATCTCACTGCACCTGGAACACCGGTGCGGCACTGCGGGGTTCGAAAGCTTACTCAACGAATTGCAGAGATAAAGTACGAGTTTTCTTACGTTTGGTGTATTTTGTTGTCCCCTAAGTCATACTTTTACGTACGCGTATTACGCAAGATATAAATTATTTTTCAAAAATCGGCAAAAATAACACAGCAGTGCCGCAGTACTAGTGAACGAACCCCGCAGTGCCGCACCGGTGCCCCAAGTACAATAAGGTACCGTGTGATCAGTGGCAAATGGTTAGGAATTTTGGAGAGAAAAAAAATCTACCACTTTTTCTCAGATCACTTTTAAAGAAATTTTATGATTGATTTACGCAAGAACAAACGAGTCAGAAAGGGGTGTGCAGTGTACACGGGGTCGTTTTGTCATGTTTAATTCATGTAATTTTTTTCCTCAGACTAATTAGCTGTCAATCCGTGCACGTACGCGGAGAAATCAGCGTACAGTTGCAAGATGGACTGGAAAATTGTGGCAGGAATATTACTATTTGCATCGCTGTCCCTCTGCGAAAGGTAAGTACTGAACAATAGAAATGTTAGGGCGAGGGCACGGTACAATTTTTTGGGGGGCGCGTGTAGGTTGTTTTTCAGCGGTGTTGTGACAGAATCAACGGTTGCATAGATTCCACCCAACGATTTCCGTCACAATACCGCTCAGTATTGTACATACGGCATAGCTACAGGTGTCCCAAGAACTCCCTCAATTTCCTAGCACTGTTGTAAATTATATCGTAGATAGATGTCGGTGGAGGTAGTCCCATAGCCTTTCACATTGTCTAAGGTGCAACGGGTAACTAAGATACGGTACTGGTATCCGGAGCCCCTCCCTCTTTCCCCACCGCCATTTACCTCCATACCCCAAGTCAGGTACCCATTTTCACACCTGGGTGGAGTGAGGAAAGTCGTGTAAAGTGTTTTTTTTCAATACCGTAACGTCTGGCCAGGAATCGAACCCCTGACCTCTAGATCTCTTGTTCGTCAGCCTGATCTCTGGGACATTCGACGCCAACTATATCGATATAGTTTAACGTTCAGAAACACGCCCGACTACCGCGTTGATGGCGGAACTGAGCGAAAATGGCCGACAGTAATTCATCTCTGTGGCTACTCGTGAATTTTAGTCGGAGGGAATGATTTATTTTTGTGTGGAAATGTCACACCGACAAGTTAAAAGATGATTGCGATGTGTACCACATATGTAATATATTGACTGACGAATACTCAATTGTCAAGGTGGTGACCTAATATATTATCATAAACAATCGTTACAAAACAGCGAAAGATCAGGGACAATGTAAGATACACGAGCGACAGGGCCTACTATCCTTTATTTTCGTTAACAGGTAGAGATTCTGACTGGAGTCTGTAAGTCCGCTAGCAATCATAAGTAATATAACCAAATGTGCAGACCACACCCTTATATCTGATAACTCATAATAATTATTGAACACTGATACACGATTTAAACAGTCAGTAGAAGGCGAATTATTTAATGTCATACTTAGACAACATTGTAAACCAAATACTGATAATCCGTTTACCGACTTATTTCAAGAAGAGGGAGGCACGTGTAAAAGGTTGATTTAGTGGTAGCATATATTCATTTAATTGTTTCGTTTCTTGCATTGTTTCTCGCACTTTTACCTCTAGTCTCTTATATAATAGTATATATACAGCTAATCCATGTCAGCAAGAACGTGCAACTAAAGACTATAATTGTTATCATTAATGATAATGACAATAATAACAATATTAAGCGTAATTGAATGACAGGTTCCCATTGTGGCAACTAGGACATGACTATTGTCCATGATTTTTACAAGCGAAGACATGGAGAAATGACTTGTATAGGAAGCATAGTCGATAGAAACGTGATCATGACTGTGGTTTCTAAGATATTTCACAGATACAACTACGTAGATACCTAGATAGTACCTGTGTTGGTGGAGCCATGACTTATTGCATGCCCCACTCGCAAATATGCTATTCTTGGACAAACAAACAAACAAACAAACAGACAGACAGACAGACAGACAGACAGACAAACAAACAAACAAACAAACAGAAAGAATGTGTCCGTCAGAGACAAATGTCGCATCCTGTTTTCCCTTCCTTCGTGGCTTTTCTGTTCAGTGATTGTTGTCTATGATTGACCAAATAGTCATGCATATGTTTTATTTCTTTATTTTGTATGTTTCTTAGCAATGTTGGGGAGACTGAACAGGACAATCTCACGGAAGGAAACACGAGCGGTGAGGAACTAAATCTTCTCTATATTAACTACGTTAAAAATATAGAATTCTATGATGAACACATTACTGATGAACTCAAGAGACATGTTGGAGAACACGTAAGGTTTCATATCTCTGAACACAATGTGTATACACAGGGTACATGTACCTGCTGATCATTCACTCTGGCTGGTGAATTCGTGTTTATTAATAATCAGTGGCAACGTCATTGTCAATGGTAAAAAATACTGTCAACACTAGATACCTTTTAACCATCAACCAGCATGGAACCTCAGTTGTTATGTGCAACCAGACATGTACAAATGTTGTTATATTACAGTTGCAATATAGAATTCTGTATGACTTTTTCATGTTTGGGCAACGTTGCACCAGAATTTCGTCCGTTGCGTCTTTTCCGACACAACATTTGTAACCTGTAGATGGAATATCATCCATATATATTTTCGAAAATTACCTGTTGAAGTGCTCATATGTACTTTGTTATCACATTTAATGTAGAGTGTGGGGCGACCATATATGGCGGGTCTGGAACCATCTCTTCGCCGGGTTTTCCCCTGACGTACCCGAACAAGAAGTATTGCGGCTGGACCATCAGGGCCCCTCCCGGCAGGTATGTACCACTCACCACATCTGCTTGATTTTCTGCACCGGCGAGGCCAAGGGCACAATATGGGTGTAGAAAGGGGCAGTACATAACATGTATTAACGGTTAGGCAACGATTACATGCCGACTAATATTGTCTGAAGAGATCTGCATATTCATATGTGCGTGTGGTTTGAGTGTGTTATGTGTGTTTGTGTACGTTTTATTCCTGTTTGTGTGTGTATGCTTGTGCCTATGTGTGTTTGAGTGTGTGTGTGTGTGTGTGTGTGTGTGTGTGTACATATCTGTATGTGTGTGCATGTGTGTGTGTGTGTGTGTGTCTATATCTGATTGTGTGTGTGTGTGTGTGTGTGTGTGTGTGTGTATGTGTCTCTCTCTATATATGCATGCCCTTATGTGTCACGCTGTGTGTGTGTGTGTGTGTTTGTCGCTGCGTGTGTCGTTGTGTTTTCATGTACGAGCGCGTGTTTGTGTGTGTCTGTGGAACCTGGAATAATGAAATTCCGGAGTCACTACAACTTGTATCAATATAATTATTTGTGTGCGCTATTTTGAGTGGAATATATTTTATACAACAACGAGAGAGCTGAGCTTTATTATATACTGACTGAACGTATGTTTCCCTACTTCATACACCTAAGTAATACAAATAAAATTTATATTCCTAATGAATTTAGATAAACCTTTAATTGTAAAGTATAGATGTTCCTACATTTTCAGTATAACAAAGAAGCTATAACAAGTCGAATTCACTTAGTGGAATAGGATTTTTGTGTTGGTAGATATTGCATATATTTCATGGATCTGTCAATTGTTGATTTTGTTGCGACCTGTACTTAACCCAAATGGGTATGTATGTAGAGTAAAGGTCTTCATTCATTCATTCATTCATTGTATTGTACGTGATCGGATTCATGAAATGAAAAACTAGATATGAAATGACTCCCGTCTTCTACATCATATTTACAAATCCCAACAGACACAGGGACTTTCATATATCGCATTCTCAAAATATTTTCAAGGGGTGTTCTCTAATTAGTGTTCTCTATATTACTGGTAGTGCGACACTACACAAAAACATTCCATATATAATAGTTGTACAACACCTTCTGACTATCCTATAAATTTACTTTCGGCAATTCTCAGGTTCATCGAAGCGACAATTGGGAGCCTGGCGATTGAAATGCATGGAAAGGAATGCGACTACGACTCCCTGTCTATCACCGTGGACGGGACGCGCGACTACGGGCCTTACTGTGACGCCAACAAGCCCCCAGACCAGCGCCTGGTAGGCTTCGTTTATTCCTTCGTTATATTTTTTTACAGGAAGGGTTTGCTAGTCCTCCCCTTTAACGTGCTTGAGACAATTCTTCTTTTCTTGCTTTTGGACCAGTAGGCTTCGTTTATTCCTTCGTTTGTATGGACCCATATGGCACATAGGTCAACAGGTGACCATGCTGTTTCTGTAGCAGGATATATTTTTACAGGAAGGGTCCTCCGTGCTTTAAACATTTCTTCTTTTCTTGCTTTTGGACCGACAACAGCATTCAAGTTAGTAATTCATTTATTTCAACAGTGCCATATACAAAATGCAGACTTAAAGTAGGTAAAGGTAGTCAGGTACCCATTTTTTTCAACTGAGTGAGGTGAGGATACCCCCTTGAACACGGGACCCCCATTTTACGTCATTTCCGAAAGACGCGTGCCTCTGTCGAGATGCCCCAACACAATAAACGAAAACACAGCATTAATCTATTCCCTTGGCCCTACGTAGACTAATTTCCGTTCAGTGTAAAGTGACTCTTTCTTAGGAACATATTTTAAATCCTGTCCGTAAACTATGGAGAATGGAAACGCGTTCTGTTTATCTGCTTTCAATGCTCCAACAAAAACCAAATGACAATTCCACGAAAAAAAGAACAAGCTACGACAATCCTACGAAAAGCAAGTTACATCACCAATTTACAAATCAAACGTCCAGCATTTATTCTAAGGTAATATTCCGTAGCAAATTCCACATTTCAATTAAATGACTTTCAAGATGTTCAATAGAATAGTGAAAAAAGGTACTCCTTTTCAATGCGATTATCTCACCTGTGGAAAATTTGCCCCTGGCATTTGCGAAGGTGTGAAATTTGTGGCCTGTAATCGCGATTGTTTTTAAATTCAGGGGAAAAAAATCAAAATTGGCAAAACAATAAACATTCTTTGTACACTGTAAATATCATTTCGGTTAATTATACGATGGTTTGTAATTCAGAGCCAACACGACCATTTCCTATAAACTTACCTTTTATGGAAATTGAGAATGTGACATTCCAGGCGCAGCCATCTTGTTTGGCTATTTCTGGGCTTCATACGCAAATGCGTCGCGCATCAGTTTACTATAAGGGAAAATTGAAACAAATTTGCAAACTTATAGCAATTTCTTCACGCAGTTTGTGCAGTCCGGTGAGATACCCATTTTACCACAATGAAGTGTGATAATGATTATGTTAATGTTACTATTGTCACTGATACCAACATATAAGGTTATAGATATGCTGTATAATGTTAAATCTGTTTCTAACGATACATGTAGGTGGGGACCCTCTTCGAGATCACCTTTGTCTCTGATGACACTGTCGGCAAGGAAGGGTTCTTGTTGCTTTACTCCACCACCAAGACTCCTCATGAAACCATGGAGAACAGAGCAGGTAGCTTCTTACCTTCATCAAAAATGGTGATATTACGTTGTGTGTGTATGTGCATGTGTGTGTGTGTGTTTGTATGTATGTGTGTGTTTGCGTGTGTGTATGTATGTATGTGTGTGTGTTTGTATGTATGTGTGTGTGTGTGTGTGTATACGTTTGTGTGTGTGTATGTACGTGTGTGTGTGTGTGTGTGTGTGTGTGTGTGTGTGTGTGTGTGTGTGTGTGTGTGTGTGTGCCCGTGTGTGTGTGTGTGCTTCCACAAAGTTTGGTCAACAACAACTGACGGACATCTAGATAGATGGATTGTGATGGTATTTGATTTGTGAATAGTTGTTGAGAAGACATAGTCAAGGTCGAATTCCAGTTACAAAGAGCCACTGGAAACACTGTGCGCAATAAAGAAATTGCTATACTTTTTCCTGATTTTTCCTCGGTTTTGCCAGGCTGTACGTCCGAGATCTTGACGGCTGGTTCTGGCGTCATCACCACACCCAACTATCCCCTGAAGTACCCCGTGAAGACCAACTGCACCTGGACCATCCAAGCTGAGCCAGACAAGTACGAGCTACTGAAATTGTTGAAATTATTTTTTACATGACCATCTGTTTAGACGGTATAATCGGCCTTTGTCGTGTCACACCGGCTTCTGTATCTTTATCTGTATAGACGGTATAACCCCCCTTTGGCGTAACGCACCACCTTCTGTATCTGTAATACCTGTATAACCACCCTTTATTTTACCACACCAGCTTCTGTATCTTTATCTGTATAGCCGGTATAACCCCCCTTTGGCATAACGTACCAGCTTCTGTATCCATATCTGTATATTGTACAGGTTGTATAACCACCCTTGCTAAGTATGATAGAAACTTGGAATAACTTCAAAATTTCACCAAATGCAAAGGACATCAACATTAGATGTTTTGTTGATCCATCAACTCGTTAAACGTTTGAATTTTAGCTTTTTTATAAAAAAAGTCATCTCTAGTTCGATGTTGAGTTGTTTCAGAGCTTCAGGATGATTTTGTTTCTAAAATTACAACTAGTAATTTAAGCCAGGAATTGTACTGTTGTTTGTCATTACCTGGGCCAAGAAGGCTATATACTTGGTAGTGTAGCGTTGCCTGTAGTTTAGCAGCATAACTTCAAAAGATAAACATGGAATTTTGTATGCGATGATGTCGTTTTGGTCCTTCCCCTGTGGCAGAATTTGCGTGCTTGTCCTTCCTTCGGGCCCTGAATGAGCTATGGGCACGGTGGAGATACTGTAGCTCTTGTGCTTTGTACTCGTTAATGACTAGCCTCCTTCGCGGCCTTCCTCGAGGGTTGGTATGCTACAAGAACTTGTTGAAAATGGCAAATTTGCCCCCCCCCCCCAACAAACTACGCAAACACCAGCGGAAGGCCTAGAAGGACGCAACTGACTCAACTCTAGTGAGTCTTGTTCGTCAGATAGTATGTAACACACACAATGACCACAATACGTTTTCTTCCTTGTTAGGGTTGCCTTCATCCAGATTGAGACGTTCGACATGGAGAAGTCCGACAACTGTTCCTACGACCACATGACCATCACGGTGGACGGAAACCGGACCATGGGACCCTACTGCAACCAAATCCCGCCTCCCTTACAATCGCGGATGAACGGATCCAAGTTCGAGATATACTTCAGGTATGTGTTTTCCGTTATCATTTTACCTCCCATGTAGTTACCGTGATCAGTTGGTGTGTTTGTTCGCTTGTCTTGGTGTGTGTCCGCAGTTATACGGATATCATACAGTGAGTTGTGTATTAGGACATTTGGAGAATTGGAAGGACGGTTTGGTTCGGGTCCAATGGTGTTGTAGTAATACACAGTAATAGGTCTTTGGAGTACCCACGTAAACCTTTATACAACGATAGACACACAATGGCAATTTCACATATCGTCGTAGTGAATGACCTGTGTTTAGGCTTTATTTGGTCCAATTTTACCGTGTCTGTTGATACAGACAGTACTGTAATTGTACAGCAATACACTTACTGGGACATGATTGTGCCCTAGCGCGACGTAGCTTGTTTGAGCATAAATGAATACAAGAGAGTGCCATTTGGAAAGTGAATCTGAGCTTGCAAGTGACAAGAAGAGAGCAGACAGAAGCGAACTATGTGTGAATGAGAACTGGAATGTGCGGGAATCAAATCCGTGCCCTTGTATTGCCCTACTTCTGATCTGTAAGTCTAAGGTTCGGGGTTGTATTGCCAGCCCTGACTACAAAGAGTACACATAACATAACTCTGTCTTTTCGACACATGATGCAATCGGTCTCCCACACAACGCTATAATTGTAATCAAATCAATTTCCATCTATTTACTAACAAATATCTATCTTTGCAAATCCTTCCGTCGGGAGTTGGTGATTCGCTTCAAATCACCCGGATAGAGGCCTGGCGAACCTCTGTCTCGTATCAGCCACATGGTAAATTACATCATGCACCCGGACGGGAGACCTGGCGCATCCCCGTCTTGTAATTAGCCATACGAAAGGGTATGTCACCCCGTAAGGGGCGGTATAACCCCGTCGTGTGTAAACATGTGCGAACATGTTTGATCACGTCGACCGATGATGATGATGATGATCTATCTTTGCAAATACAGGTCGGATGACTCCATTGTCGGCATCGGCTTTCTCCTGGCGTACAACAGCTACCCTATCGAGGAAGGTCAGTTGTCCTGTCAGCTGTCTTGTCTATGAAAATTTTGTGGTATACTTTCAAGATTTAAGACTTGTTTGCTCCCATTATATTAGATGCTCACATGGCCCAAAGGCTCAATACTGTTTATCCAGAGAACGAGGGTTCGAGCCCCCCTCGGTACAATTGGTTGAGGTTACATTTTTTTTTCCTTTCGGGTGCTGACGTAAAGCTGACGTCACCATGTATGAGAGAGCTGTCGCATAATTCCTGTTTAAGGTATCCCGGTTGGCTAAATTGGCATTTTGACCTTCCACTTTTTTCTTATTAATGAATTAAGAAAGAATGGAGCCATAACGAATGTTGATAGATGGGCATTAAAGAATTCTAAATCTGATTTTTTTGGGGCCAAATTGATGACGTCATCATTTTCATTACCTCTGATATTATTTTTTTCTATGACAAAATACAGCACTTTGGTACATACCACTGTAATGAAACTTCGTTTTTCGTTGCATAATGATGGAAGCAACAAACGTAGTGTTGCGCAAACTGATATCTACTAACTATCTGTAGTTATTAAGAATTAATTGTTTTTAATTAGATGAAAACAAACATTTCCTAATTACTACAGATCATTAGTAGATATCAATTTGCGCAACACTACGTTTGTTGCTTCCATCATTATGCAACGAAAAACGAAGTTTCATTACAGTGGTAACGTTATGTACCAAAGTGCTGTATTTTGTCATAGAAAAAAACAATATCAGAGGTAATAAAAATGATGACGTCATAAATTCGGCCCCCAAAAAAATCAGATTTAGAATTCTCTCATGCCCATCTATCAACATTCGTTACGGCTCCATTCTTTCTTAATTTATTAATAAGAAAACAGTGGAAGGTCAAAATGCCAATTTAGCCAACCGGGATACCTTAATATCATGTAAAACTTTCATTCAACCTGTCAACATCCTATATCACATCTTGCAGATTACGTTGTATTATCATATAGCGGAATGACAATGATCAATAAGAAGGCTCCACTTTGCCGGTCATTGTTACACCATATTCACCACGTATGTCTATTACGGCAGAAACGTGTACTTAAAGTGTGCTTGATCATTTCTGGTGCCTAATGTTCCAAGGTGTATTGGGTTTAAAGATTCATATGCTGTACATGACTTGCCCCACACATGTGCCAGTTTGTTCACTTCGCTCATTCGGTGATTATATCAACCGGCCATACCTAGCCTTATCTTTATGACACCATATACAAATCAAGGGCGGACCATTATCATCATCGGTCGGCTGCTACGATGCATATAAGCGACTGTAACTTTTTCCCAGTCCCTTTTGTTGCTAGCAAGGTGTCGGGCCTATTTTGGAGTAAGCTGGCCATTATAGTCTCCCAGGAGCTGTTTGAGTGCATTGTATACAAGTATTTGGTCTACGTCTGCCAGGAGACGGGGTATAGAGCATATAAATTGACAGGTTCACCTTCAGGCTTGCAAAGAATGTGCCCAATTCATTTACCTCAAGTGCACATACCTCTAGTGGGTCATTAACCCTGTGTTATTTTCCAATAGAAGAACTGACCACTTCGGATCCGGGAGTAGCCGACAACAAGACGGACTCACCTACTGAGTGGGTGTACACCGAGGCCGCCGATACCACCCAGGCCAGTCCCTCTCACACCCCACCCACCACCAGCCAGCCCATCATCATTGATACATTCTCTGACAATGTGTCTGTGTCTGCAATAGACAACCAAACTGTGCTGACATCTCCTGTCGCCACTGTTGACACAACGGATGGCAACGTCAGTACCTCGAACAACGGTGTGCAAGATAAGGTGAGTTCACCTGCTTGTAACTTAGAATAACATTTGTTGGATTCATTTTAGAGGAGAGAGAGAGAGACCTTGATCACAAGGAGTAAGGGGATGGACTGAGAGACTTGTGTACACTCAGAATAATTGCATCGTCTTTGCACCACACGCACACACGCACACGCACACGCACACACACACACACACATACACACACACACACACACGCACACACGCACACACACGCACACACACACACACACGCACACACACACACACACACACACACACAGACACACACACAAACAAACAAACAAACAG
>NC_049982.1:22549803-22567685 GCF_000003815.2 Branchiostoma floridae
CATGAAGGGACAGTCCCCAGGACAGGTACGGCAAGTTTAGGCTTATCACAGAATCGATGCCATTGCAATATTGACGACAAGGCAACATTGCGATTCTGCATGGCCCCCCTAGCACTATCTTCAGGTACTGCAGCATTACAGACTAACACCCTTTTCCTGAAAGTAATGTGGTATAGGTATAGTCCATGGGCTGTCCAGTCGACCGCCAGACGAATGTCCACGGGAGATAGCTGGGTAGGGTTGATTAAGGGAAGAAATAAAGAAATTCACAAAACAATTAGAACTTTCGTGGGATCCCGTTGCGTAATCGGCAGTGCTTTGGGCTCAGGCCCAAGAGGTCCTGGCTTCAAAACCTGCCGCATGTCACCGATATCATGGCCTTGGGAAAGGCACTTAACACGTCTTTCCTCACTTCACTCAGGTGAAAAAATGAGCACCTACATTCAGCTTGGGCCTTCACTCGCATTGAACGTTAAATGGGGGTCCCATGTTCGGGGAGAGCAGCACCTAGAGCACTTTAAAGATCCCACTACACTTATCGAAAAGAGTAGGGATCCTTCCCGGTGTGAGTGAATCAAACCTTACAGTCTGGTCTCCGGGTTGACATCTTGCAAAGGTGATAGTCACCTGTTATGTCAATCCTCCCACAAATGTGGTAAAACTGAATAAATGAAACAAAAATAAATATTTGACGTAGGTCTTTGATTTATTGTGATTCCTTGCAGGTACTGCGCCGCCGTAGGCAGAAGGCTCAAGATGACAAGACCAACCAGCCCTCCTCTGACGACCAACCAGACGACACCTCAGACGTCCAGGGCGCGGAAGGCGACCAGGCCCCGCAACCAGAAAATACTGGAGGTGACGACAAGGGATACGGGACTGTGCAGGAGGTTTGTTTGTTTGTTTGTTTACTTGTTTGGAAAATCCATTAGTAACATATATGGTAGTTACTGTTCTTCATACTGCATATACTATACACAAACATCATAAAATAATACGTATGCAATTACAAATTTATACATACCTTACTCGATCATGATTAAAATTTATAACAAGTCAAATGAAATTACAATTAATCACAAAATTACAACCTCTTAAATCAAATTGAATTACCACTAATCGATGTTAAAATGAAACGATATTTAGAATTGCAACTAAACTAAAAACTGATAGCATCATCGTTATTTTTAAATTACTTCTGTGAACTTAATTGATGGTATGAAATGTTTGTTTGTTTGTCACAGGCGGCAGGCGCAGAAGCCAAGCCGGCCGACGACCAGGCAGCTGCCGCTGCTGAAGAACCGGCTACCGGCGAGAAGTCAGACACCAACGAGGAAGAGGCGGCGGCCACAGGCGAGAGGTCTGACGACACTGCTACCGCCGTAAGCGAACCAACTGTCACTGAGGAAGAGGCCGCCGAGGCCCCGGCCGAGGCCCCGGCAAACCCTACCTATGAAGAGGCCGCCCCGGTCACTGCCCCGGCAAACCCTACCCACGAAGAAGCCCCGGTCGATCCCCCGGCAGACACCGCCACCTACGAGGAGGCTGTCCCTGTCAGAAGCCAGATCACCGTCATGCCGCAGGAAGGTAATTGATACAGTCTGTTATGTCAATACCCCAGCAGTTCTAAGCTAGTTAATTGCACAACGGATTAACGCACACTTCTGTTAACGTTAACTGCACGGAATCCCCAAAGTCCCAAATCAGTGCGGTCCAGATAGATAACTTCGCATAACTGCACCAGCCGGACACGAAATTCACTGGCAAATAGGCAGTGCAATTAAGCGGCTTCTACTGTACATGGAAGAATGGTGTCAAAGGTCACCTTCCTGGCTTTAGGTCCATGAAAAGCTCACATTGTTACGGTATACGTAGTACCGCTTTTACAGTGTACACTCACTGCGTACTTAACTATACAGCAGAAAGAGTGCAGAAAGTGACTCCCCCTAACCCCATATGAACGAAGCATAGTGGCCTTGACCCTTCTGTACGATCAAAACAGCACTGTTGTATAAAAATAAAAATAAAACATACAGGACACCCCGAACATGGCAGAACGTCTTTTCTTTTTAACAACAACAACAAAAAATCTGCCCTGTAATATTCAGCTACAAAATGCCATTATTTCCCAAGAGAATGACTTTTAACAGTTAGTTGTAATAAGGGTGTTTGTGTGGGGCACTAGATGTTGAGCTTGGGAGAATGCTTATATCAGTGACATTTGCCCATCACTGCAGACGACAGCGGAGAGGCAACCGGCCCTGATCCCGAGAACCCGACCCCAACAGCCGAGCCACAGCCCGACACGACTGACCAGCCGCCCGAGCCGAGCGACACCGACGGGCCCTCCGAAACTGCGCCCCCTAGCGACGACTCTGGCCCACATGACGAGCAGCCTGGTACTTCCTACGCCAGCTCTCAGCAGGATGTCCTCTATTAGAACTTGCTGACTCCCCCTCTTCACCAAAAGCTGCTACCGCACTGCGCCTGTGCTTAGACCGCTCAGCGACCAAAGATTTGACAGGCCGCTCAAAGAATTCACGTTTAGGCTGATTTTCCTTTTGAACCACTCTTTGACATCCTGCAGCATAATCTGTGCATTAATATGAAATAACACGCATCAATTTTTGGTCGCTGCTCGGTCGACGTTGCTTTGGGTTGTTTTAAGTTTGTAACGTTCATTTCAAGGTCATGTTTGTAGTGTCGACATGCCATTGCTGTCCAACTTTTGGTGTTAATTTCCTGCCCACTTGTTTGAAGGCTGTAACTCAATTCAAAATGCTGCTGTAGTGCACAATCCAAAGTAGAACAAATATCAAAGTGCCTTCAAAACATAAACGTAGTAATACTGCTACACTTTGTACCTCCAAATGCCACCATGACCAATCAGCAAGTAATATTGATACTCGTCGTGAACACTTAACCCAGCCTATGCTGCTGTGTCGTTAGAGGGAGAGGGTCTGACCTTGAAGTGTTGTAAGGGGGAGGGGGGTCTGACCTTGAAGTGTTGTTAGGGGGAGGGCAGTCTGACCTTGAAGTGTTGTTAGGGGGAGGGAGTCTGACCTTGAAGTGTTGTTAGGGGGAGGGGGATCTGACCTTGAAGTTCCTTTTGCAATTAGAACCCAGAACTCCTGACTTAAAATTGTACTCTTGTGACATTGCAACACTTCATCATTCATCATGACGTCAACCTGTCAATTAGACACGTTTTGCAATATTGGCAGAAACATCATTTGTATAGCCACGGCGGTTAGTAGTAAAAGTTTTGTTTTTTTGCTCTTGAATCGAGGGAAGGACTTCGGGCAGCTTCAGTTTCAGTGATTTTCTAGAGCATTAGGTTGCTATAATACCGTCCGCAGCTGTAGGAAATCACACGAGTACATGGCTCTTGGTCTCAGGTGGAGTAATGTGATAGCTGTTTTTCACAGAAAATACGTCAAATTGAAAATCGCCCATGATGGAACTAAATCTTTTCTAAGAATTGACCAGATTTCCTGACATTAGGTTTCAAAACCCAGTTTGACACCCAAAACAGGTGCTGTCGATTGATTGCAAGTCGTCCAAGCGCTCCGCCATCTTGTTTCAGACGACAAGCTGAAAAAGAATTTCTTTAGAGAGTCCTTTATCTTCAATGATTCAATTCTACGCATCTGGCTCATTGCTTTACACGCAAAATCTTTCGAATGTGTACAATATACTATATAATATGACATAACGTTAAGTGTTCTGTTTCCAATTCACCCAGCTGCCATTCAGGCTAACGATGTTTTGTTCCATAGAAACCGCCCCAAACAGAAAGGCGATTAGATGATGAATGTCTGGCGCGCGTGGGCGATTAACGTTAATAAGCACGCAGCTAAACCACGTGAGGCACAGGCACATGGGTACACTTTTGCGGACGTGTGATACTGCATGTATTTAAAAATGAGTGTTATGAATGTTGTATGAGTTGTGTGTGTGTGTGTGTGTGTGTGTGTGTGCGTGTCTGTGCGCGCGCGTGTGCGTTTATATATGTGTGTTTGTGTATTTGCGTGTGTGTGCGTGAGTGTGTTCGCGTGTGCTTGTGTTAGAATTGGGTGGACAAATGTTTTGTACAATGTTATTGTATATTTATATAATAATGAAGTAAGAAATCTTGGAAATACTCATTTTCATGCCGAGCCTTTGATAATGCTGCATTTGTGAAATTATATTCCTGAACTAGTAGACTTTAAAACTGAATTTTCTATCACACCAGGTAAAATTTATCAATTCAGAATACATTTTACCTGTATGTTTAGGTCTGAAGACCACGAATATACCTTTCGTTACGTTATTTTAGATGTAGAAATTGCAACTAATACGTTACATATCTTTATATTGCTTTAGAATAAGTATATGAGTATAACGTTAAATTTCCATCACAGGTATCCACACGATACTGAGAATGGTCTATCTAATATGGACTTCTGTGATACTTCTGTCTTTTATTTCGTGCTGTTGCAGTGATTTTTTGTGATTTTGTGCATGAAATGTCATGTTAGTATTCCTGGCTATGTGCTCTCTGTGGCAAGTAAGTGGCCCCAGGTGCTTGAATGACACATGGTTGTCGAAAAGGCCACACAAAGATGCATGTATGGTAGAACGTTCAAACCGTCTTTACATTGTGTATCTATGAAATGCATGCAATTTGAATAAGCTTAAGGGCTAGGAAATAATGTTGTGTTTCTGGTTACCCGAACGACTCTAGCAAAAACTCCCCGACCGCTGACAAGAAACATGAAATTTCGATATCTGGCTTCTGAGTGATTAAAACGTTGCAAAATCGTTTTCCAACATATATTCCTCATTTGTATTGCAACAGAAAAAGTGATATGTCAAAGACCTACCAAGAGGGATACACCAAAGACCCACCAAATTAAACCAACATCCTGTAAGTATACTAGTAATTGTTTATGTTGAATCTCTTCGGCTCAAAATCTAAAAACAAAGAAAATCCTTACCAAATTGTTTTAGTACCGTAACAGGAAACACGATATTAATTTCCTCGGACCTAATCAAAGATGTCTGCTGAACAATTCTTTAATGGTTCAGGAATACAAATGTCTGTAGCCGCCACGCATCAACATATGATGCATGCGAACGATTGATTGATACAAATAGATGTGCTGAGCCACTTTAGCTGTATGTGCTTCAGGGAAGATTGTGAATAAATTTTGCCTAGGCAATCTTCATCATGTGTGTGGCTGTTGTTTATTTTTTGCTAAAGGTGGGGTCACACATGCGTATATATTCAAGTCCGTTTGAGGTGCACATGAAGCTCTTAGTCTCTACCAGGCTCCCCAGGTCGTGGGGAAAATAGTACAAATTGGACAAATATAGATACATAACATGCCAGATGAGTTAGCTGATCGAGAAGTATGGTTAGCGACCCAGATAACTCGTCTGACATGTTACCTGTTTACGTCTGTCCAATTTCTATTATTTTTACAACGACCTATGGGGCCTGGTGGAGGTAAATACTTCCATTCGCGCCTCATACGGACTGTACTTAAATATATACGCACGTCTGACCCCAACTTAAGACACGATGTGAAAGGTTCAAGCCGCTATAGGTTCTGCCTGTTGCGCCCTGTGAGAGAAATAATAATTTCGACAAAGCTTAGCGACAGGGCCTAATTCGTTGATCCTATGGCTCCAGTGGTTAGAAAGGAAGTATCCGCAAAAATACACTTTGTTTCCATTCACATAAATGAGATTACTTCGCATGCAAGTATGTATGCCCATTTTCCACAAGAGGTTGAACGACAAAAATATTTGAAAGTTTGCTAGATAAAGTTTCTTAGATAATGAACGAATTCTTTCAGAAACGACAACTTTCAGAAATTTTCATCATCGAATCAAGGGTCACACAAACCCACATCGGGTCGCTGTATGGTCGCTCAGCCATCGCAGTCTAGTGGAAGGTGTTATTCTCCAAGCAGATTTTTGGTCGAGGGGATAGTAGTGGTCGGGATTTTTACTGACTCGCTTTTCTTGCGAGGAAAGCGGGCAGTAAAAACCCCGACCACTACTGTGTCCGCGACCCAAACTATTCTTGGAGAATATATAGGGAAGCTTAGTTAGTAATCAACATGATATTGATTGCACACAGCTAGCTACGGTATCCTCTGGGTTCGCTTATTACTCGCAATTAACACCTTGTCCGTAGATTGTGTATTCGTCACCCTCTATCAAGTAGTCGTCGTAAAAGCTCCCTAGTTCCGTCGTTTTACTAAGGGACATTATGATAAATAATTGAGTCTACGTACTTTCATGTTGATCTGACCCAAATCAAGTAAAAGAGATCTGTAACTTAGCATCAGTTCTTGATATTATAGTTGGGTGATATACAATAAACTTAACAGTCCTAAACTTGGACAAACCAACCCTATATTTAGATCAAACGAATCAAGGCATGGCGTAACCAATGCTTCAATTAAAAGGCTTTGTGATCTGATGCTGTTCTTGTTCTTGCTGTTCATTATCCTAGATTGCTATGATTCCTAATATTATCTGGAGGCTTGGGGACAATGCATCCACTATCGCATTGTATCTTCATATACAGATATCCATATTTTCATATTCTGAATTATTTTGAGTCTAGCAGGACGTTCCATTTTAATGGGCGATTCTGCTTCCACGCACGTAGGACTTACTTTACCCAAGGGATTTGCTCGTATCTTGGTTGACATTTGACAGAAAGGGTTAGACAACTCCGTGAGGCAGTCTGTTCAAAACCCGTACCTGATGGCATCATGCGGTCACAATCGCTTGGTGCTGGCTCTGTACAAGTATGTTATACCTTTCTCCAGTATATTTTCTGCTCTGATTTAGATGTGTGGTTGTACCGACTAGTTACCTGGACTGCAAGAGCCATCCACAAAGTAGACTAAGGAATTGCAAAGAAAACATAAGTTGTTAGGAATCAGAATGAGACGTGTTTTGTTAAATGCTGGTTTTAATGATAATTTACCGATAGCATTTAACTCATTGTGTAGTGACCGATACTGTATCGGCCAATGGTTAAAATGTTTCACCATGCAGGGGCCAATGTTGTTGGTCCACCAAAGGTTACAAGTTGACGTGAATTTTTATGCGGCGATTCTGAAAGAAACACTAATTAATGAAACTATGTGTTTGGTCATGAGCAAATACAGCAAATTTCACTGCTGAAGTTTCGAATAATTCTCTAAATAAAGACGCGTACACGAACGCACTCAAACTTACCATTCTTGTACATTCACGTACACGAATTGTGCGGTTGAGTGTTAAGGTTGAGCAAAATAAAAATATTTACTTCACAACCGGAAATTGTGTCGTATTTTTTTTTCTACAGATGCAACGAGTATGCGACCGTAAACCTTGGTAAACCGTGATTTTGATATGAAATATTCATACGAGTAAGGGTAGTCATGTGACTTATCTTCCATGACAAAGTTTCTACGCACTGTAAACTTTTCAGAAGTCGTAGGCGGTGTGCAATCGGAAGTTAGGGTATTGTATCGGAAACAAATTCATGAGAATTTTTCGGCACAACCCAATCTACGGCAGACAATCACACAAGTTAACATCATTACCATATGCATGTTATCGCCACTAACCATAGTAACGCCAAATTAGATAATTATGTAAAGTGAACTACTTGTGCAACATCAGTTATATTCGAGGTATGCACACTTCAGACATCCCGGTGTTCAACACATTTTTTAAGTAATGATAATTCAGAGATAACAAGGTCAAAAGTTTTCCGTTCCTTATCGGGGCAGGCGATCGGGGAAAACATACTCCCATATTCTTCATCATAGAGTGCCGATTGCTAAGCAGAAATAGCAGTAATTTTTAAAGTCTTTGGTACGACGTATGACTCGTATTTTCTGCAATTACTAACCAGAAAGAAAAGAACAACAGATGATGCATATAAAGGTACACAATGGCAAGTAAATTGTGCCATAATTTTCTTCCTGGCGTTATTATGGAACCCCCGGTCAACCGGGCGCCCGTTCTCCGCGAAATTCGGCGGTGTGCTACGATTGCGATATTCACTCGTTCTCATTGAAATGTCGAAAATGGCATTTTTTTGGGTCGAAAAATAAATCGGCTTTATTTTCACTGAAAACTACTTGGTTGTTTGGGAAAATTCCTCTTTTAACCATAGCGAAAAAATGGCAACTTATTATTTTCGGTCCCATTGGTAATGCATTACAGGGCATGTAACAAACGTTACCGGTAACGTTTGTTACAACAGTAGACTTTACCCTGTGATCTTCGAAAGGACTTGCCTTATTGACTACATCATTTAGGTATAAGTGGATGTCCCTAGGGGCATTTGAAAAGTGGGCAGCTTTTTTACATCTGGTCAAATAGAAAGCTTAGACAGCATCGAACAATGGTAACGTTTGTTACAGTCATTTCTGTACAACATTTTGTTGAGCAAGGTGGGATACAAATGACAGTCAACAACCCTTTCTTGTTTCTTTAGAAAGCCAGAAAAACTGTATAGCGTCACAAAAACGGCCATTTCTAGTCTTATACGTGCATAATATAACCATGGCAACCATCGTACTAGTTGTGGTAACGTTTGTTACAGAATCTGGCGACAGGCATAAACCACCTCACACAGACTCCAAGATCAGTGACAGGAGCGATCTGACTTAATCGGGCATAGGGCCTGGGTAGCTGGTTTCACCTGCCGAACAATCATTCTGGGAACTTAATTGTTACATTTTTGGCTACTATTTGAATTCTTCGTTTCTTCTCAGGCGACAGCCATTTTTTGGGGTATGAAATCCCACCCGTGGCTATAATAATCGTCTAACCCATAAACCTATACGAATATTGTTGTGCATCTTTTGTAAAACATTAATGGGGTTGTGGAAAAATGAAGGAACCAGTGATGTTTTCTATATTTTGCTCCAGATCAAGGCGTAAAGTCAGGCGACAGCATTTCGACATTTAAGGCCATAAAGAGTGGTAACTGAGGCGTTTGGGGGTGTTTTTGGTGTCATGAAAATATCATGTTTGGATAATGCATGGGTCTTTAGTTTTTTTTAGGAAGTACCTTATTGCCTAAAGGTGATTTATGCAAATTAGCATGACGTCATGATGATGTCATAGAGAGCTATATGGCCACGCCCATTTGGGGAAAAAATGCCAGAAAAGTGTTTTGCCCCGCTTGTAATTCGACGATTGTTGTTGATACTTTACAGTAATGTATATAATGGTCATTTAAAAAGATCTGTGCGTGGATTTCGTTATATCGTGTAATGCTGATTTTTTATGAATTTTTTTCCTCGAATTTTTATTACCCCTTATGCTACCAGCAATTGGGAGCACTAAATAGCACCCTTTCGAGGCGGCTGCGCGAGACATTCTACCTTACAGGGTATATTTCAAAATAAGATCCATTTTGACTAATTTTGATGAACAGTTTTTGGGGCGTGTCGCTCCGATAATCACATTGTGGTGGTAGTAGTGACACAATCCATTTTTATAGATCATAAAAAAATCAAAATGATATTTTGAGGTCAGATTTGTATTCGGCATGTGCTAAAACCTCCGTATACCAAGTTTTGTTCTTATATCTTCAAGGAGACGGAAAATATGGTGTTTTTGCATATTTAATTAGCTGACTCATATTTTATTACCCCTGGAACTCAATTATTCAGGATTATTTATCATTTATGAATTAGATATGTAAATTTCATGGCCATAGTTAAATTCAGCATGTTACAAAACCCCAGTATACCAAGTTTTTTCCTAGTATCTTGTATGACTGTGGAGATATTGTAATCTTGCATATTTAATTAGCTGACCCGGAGAAATTATGGCGTAATTTTTAGGCCGTTGATGGCCATAACTCTCTAACGGTATGTCCGATTTTTTCGCAATAAAAACCATTCTATTTCTTTCACTAAGACCTATCCAATGATGTCAAGTTTGAAAAGCTGTGAAGAGTTTGAAATTTTTGTGTAATTTGAGACAGCTACTTTGACCTTGAAATTTGGCCAACAAAAACAACATTTGATGGCAAAGTGTTCTATTTTTATAAAAATAGAAGTACCTATCTACTAACATTCATGGTTATTTTTCGGAAAGAAATCTTGCTAAGACATACCTCCTGGCTACCTTAAATGAGAACGAGCCTATTACGTTTTTAGCAGGACAAGAGAGACAAAGAAAGATACACAGAAGAAGTTGCAAAGGTAAACCGTAACAGCAACTGGGGGAAATGATGCGTTTACCATTTGTCAAATTAGTATCGCTTGAGGAACGCAGTAAACGTGGCGGTATTATAGAAATGGATGTTAATAGATGACGACAAAATACACAAATGTTTTGTACGGTCAAGTAAGAGAAAGATAGCGCTATAATCATAAATACATAAGCAAACAGGCTATAACGGATGAGGGAAAATAAAAAGTAAAAACACTTAGAAATTCGATCAAGAGGTAACTGTGAAAGACGTTTGGCATTAAAGGGGCGCTCCCACCGCACTTGTGTCAAGCTTGCGTCACTGTGGGGTTCGTTCACTGCGTCACTGTTTTGTTATTTTCTCTGATTTCCTCCATGAAATGTCATGGAATGGAGGTTATATTTTTATATTTCAGCCATACATAGTATGGTGAAATATATTGTATTCGTCATGTTTCTTCTTCTTCTTCTTCTCCTGTCAAATCTTCAAAGTGATTCATCTCCGCCGTTCCTGGACCGAATGACCTGAAATTTGGCACAGGGGTAGAATGGGCCAATACCTTGATGCTTTTTTCTCAGTTTTTTCATATCTGCCTCTAAAATGATTTTATTGAGATTTTTTGGTCAATTTTAGACCAAAACTGTATATTTTGGCCCCTGTACCCTGGTTTTACAACCAAATGAGCTGAAATTTGACAGAGATGTGCCTTGATAATGCCCCCATATAAATTCAATAACACTTTTGGTGTACAGTACAACAAAATACTTATTTTTGCGATTTTTTGACCAATTTTTGACCAAAAAAGGACACTTTAATTTGGCCCCTGTAACCTGGTATTACAACCAAATGAGCTGAAATTTGACAGAGACGTGCCTTGATAATGCCCCCATATAAATTCAATAACACTTTTGGTGTACAGTACAACAAAATACTTATTTTTGCGATTTTTTGACCAATTTTTGACCAAAAAATGACACTTTTGGCTCCTGTACCTTGGTATTGCAACCGAATGAGCTGAAATTTGACACAGATGTGCCTTGATAATTCCTTCATATAAATTCAATAACACTTTTGGTGTACAGTGCAACAAAATGCTTATTTTTGCGATTTTTGGCCAATTTTTGACCAAAAAAGGACACTTTTGGCTCCTGTACCCTGGTATTACAATTAAATGACCTGAAATTTGGTATAGATAGGCATTAGATACTTGGTAACAAGATTCAAGTAAAATTTTTGACATAAACAACTTTAAAATGATTAATTTTGGCACTTTTCTGAGGGGAAATTTCACCCAGGTGGGCGAAACCCCCCCGGAAGCTCTTGCATTTTAGACTATTGAGAAGGCTTCTTTTATCAGTTTTTTTTAGGGCCATATCTACGATAATCGTAGCAGTCACTTACTTCTCTTCATTAGTTTGACTTTAAAATATTTCGGGTCAAAGCTTCAAAGACAACTAAAACCTCATAAACAACAAGCTTTACTTAGCTCAACAGTATACAAAAATATTGTACGGGTTACCATCCTTAGTTGAAGCGCTTATTTCTAGCGCTAGTATCTTCGCTGCGCCGTTAGCCGCCGTGCGACTTTTGTTGACGGTCTGATATCCCTACGTCGCCGCCTCGCTGATATTCCCACGGACATGTTTCAAGAAGAATACCCAGCAAAAAACGCTATTCTGCGTCAAATTCTATTCTATAAAACATGTGGGACTCAGTGTTACAGTCTAAATATTTTGTAGAAGCACCGCTGTAGGAAAGAAGGTCCAAGCAATGTAAAACATCACGTAGCATGAAGTTCGCTGTCAACTGGCACACAGCACGTGACTGTTTGAAACTCTAAGTCTAATCAACAGCCGTGTTTGATTGATAGCCGGCGGTCCTTTGATGAAGTCGGCGAAAGGTGCGTTAGTTAGAAAATCTGCGTTTAGTTTTGATACGTAATTATAAGTTAGACAGTGGCGAGAATGATTATTTTCTCATCAATATTTCTCTTCAGAATTATTTGAACTTAATTGTACATCTAAACAATTGGCTTACCTGTGCAATGTTTATATGATTAATGATCAGTGTACTGAAATCATGTGTAACGTATGGCTCCTAGTCAATAGATCAGCATTTTCTCTATAGTGACCACCTGTCTATAGTGGCCACATTTCCTAGTGCTGTTGTTGTTTGACATAAACTTTGAACATTTAAGTTGTAAGTAACTTTAAACTGCCAGAGTTTCAGCCCAATAAAACACTCTCAGTGCCAGGGTATGAACAGACTGACCAGACAGACGAAAATAAATCCTCGAACAAGGTTCAATCGTATCTTCCGGGTCTGGCAGGAAGTTGTTAAACTAAAATAAGAATAGGCTCGATGGCTGATTGCATACAAAGTAAAACAGTTTAACAGTTTTACAGCTTGAAGAAAACAAACGCTCCTACAGTACCTGCACCTGCTTGATAATTATTAAATCGTATGCCCTACTTGAATAAAAAAAGTTCACTGCAATAATAAATGTACCCACATCACAAGGAGCTTATACTTTTTTAAACTTACACCTAGTTATCGTACTGAAAATTGTTAATGACATTACATGAAGTCATTCAACAATTTTCAGTCATGATGAAAATTTTCTGAATGGAAGGTGTGATTATTGTCATTTTCTGAAAAATAGAAGCAAGCTCTGTTTTTACCTGGAATCAATTCACAATACCAGTCCACTTTGGGGGATAATGTACTGTTAAGAGGATGTTCCATTTATGCGCAGGGGTGATTTGGAACAGTCCAATGTTGCGTGGGAAGGGGTATGGCTGAAATATGCTGTATTTGCTCTTAAGCAAATGTCGGCCTTTCTAGTCTGTTATGTGTCTCTGTCTGTGTAGATGATTACTCAAGAACGGCTGGATGGATTGGTTTCATACTTGTTGTGTTGGTGGGGTGTGATGAAAGCTTGAATCGATGAGATTTTGGGAGCCGCATCTGTCGTTATAATTGATGTAATAATATCAGAAATCACCCCTATATTTGAGATATATTGGTACAGGCATCGTGCTTTATGTGTTTCTTAATGGGCTTAGCTCCAAGCAGATGGTGACAGCTGTTTGGGGAACCCCGAGGTTTTTTGAATATGATAATTAGTTTTATTTATGTCTGCTTAGGATATCATGGAGATGTGAAGCGTAAGTATAATTGTAAGAAGTTGAGGTACATTTAACGGTAATGCTTAACAGGTATGGATGTCTCACATACTGTACTGCTGATTTGAGTGACATGGTGATTAAACTGCCATTAGGTCCTCTCATCTGGGTTGGGTGTCAGAAGTTTTATGGGCGATACAGATGTTCTGATTTTTTACGATAAGGGACAGTTGTTAGTTGTCTCTTTCGTAGCCAATGGTACTTGTTTTTTAGCAGACAGGGTTGTCGCCAAGTTTTCATCTTACAGTTGGTGTAGGGCTGTCAGAGGAAAGTGTGCATCTCGTTTTTGTACCGTGTGAACAGCTGATGTTATGACATATTGTTGGAAAATCAAATCACCATCTGACTAAAGTTGGCCACATCCCTTCTTCTTTTTGAGTTTCCCAACTTCCTCCCACCACACCGCTCTGAGGCACATAGTCGAACCTCAATAATGCTGACAACCTTAGACAGTTTAAATGCCAAACATCAAGCTTAAGGAACACCACGCTACCATATGCCGTCGACCTCTTAAACGCACATTACACAATTAAGTGTCACATTTTAATAATTACTAATCAGATGGGCATCCTCTGTGTCATTAAATAAATACACCACTACTTTCCCATAACATTTATAACCATTACTCTCAAATACAACCGACTATAAACATACATACCATCCACATAAAAGCAATAAATATTTCATGGAGGTATGAGGTCCCCGAACTCTAGTTATTTATAATTTAGATATTGCGTAATACGTAAAGTATGACTTAGAAGACGACAAAATACACAAAAAGGAAGAAATTCCTCTTTTTTATCTCGGAAATTTACCAAACGACGGCGATGTGTACCCTGTCATCGTTATGTTTCATAACTCGGTTTTTATTTCAACTGTCTGAGGTCTTCAGCATGCAGAGCTGTCAACGAGTTATTATACAGAACTCAAAATTACTTGCTCCTGCTGTTTTGATACAATACTGAGAGAAGTCATTGGAAATCATTTGTCAAAGAAATGTATGAATAGATAAATGAAACAAATGAATGAAAATCATGCATCAAAGAAATAAATGACTGGTAGAAATGAATGAATTGGGAATATTGATGGAATGTTATAACGTTATTCGACAAGCGCGAGCGCAAAACCAAAAACATAGGCTTTCACCTGCCAAGGCTTAAAATCTTCAGAATCAGAGCTCCCAGGATATTCATTTGATATGTTATGACGGTCTCCATGGTAAAAACGTTCTTCCTGGAGCTAAAAGTAGATTCATATTCAATGTCTAAAATCCTTCTATGCAACTGCCTGTGTTGATCCTGCCTCCGGGGAGCTATTAGTGGTTCTTTTGGACAAACCTGCCGCGTCGTTTCTGGAGGATTACAACATATGGATTTATCCCACACCTTTGGAGGATGCCGTTAATGTCAGATCCCATTTACGTGTTGTAAGTGTTTGCCGGAGGAGGTGGGCCTTTTCTTGGAATTCATTTCTTTCTACACGCAGGTAGACGGTTCCACAAATACCAGCGGGGTTTCTTGTCAGCAAGGAAATTTGTTGAGGTTTGTATAAATATAAGTAAACGGTAATATACAATGTAGATAGGGAGAGCCCAAGGGCTTCATTATAGGTTTGAAAAGTTGAGCTTTGACGTTGTGTGTTTTTTTCCCCAGAAACTAGGATAAAATACACACGTATAGGTAAAAAGAAGTGTTACACAAAATCATTTGTCATTAATCCCATGAAGCTTCCTTTGACTGATTTTTCATCAGCGTTATTGTTATGACAGAAGAGGAAGACCAAACCATTATAATTGCATGGCGTTCATTTGTAGGCACCTGTTGCCATGTGCAGATGGGTTATAAATAGCGCCACCTTCGGTTGTTTTGCAGGGGATGAGGGCTCCGCCAGTGACATTTGATGAGATCTGCTTTCGTCTGGCTGCGGCTCCGCTCGAAGCTTACTGAGGGGGAGTGCTTTAGCCGGCCAGACAATCAGTGTAAACGACACAGGGAGCCACAGAGGACGGTCGTACGTACACTGATACCGAGAGGTATTTTAGCTCGAAAATCAAGCCCCATTAGAGATATGAAATAGACAAGAACGCCGGGACATCACAATAATCATGGCGAACGTGTCAACAGTTTCAGCAATCAACGCAACGGAGGAGAAGAGGCTGGATTCCGTCTCTTCTGCCGCCATGATATCAGTCATGACAATCACGGACGTCTTAGCCATTGCTGGTAGTATCAGCGTCATGGCTGTCATCGCCAAGACGCCTCAGCTACGGATTCTTACGCTCATCTTCGTCTTCAACCTGTGTGCGGCCGATCTGATGCACTCCCTGTCCTCTACTCCACTGGCCATCGCGACGTTGGCTCACGGTGGGGAATGGTTTTCCACAGTCCCCATGTGTCAGATGACCGGATTCCTGGACTCGTTCTTCACGTTTGGTTCGATCTCTACGGTCTGCGTCATCAGCGTGGAGCGCTACTACTCCATCGTTCGCCCGATGGTGCATGCAGCGTACCTCACTCTCCTGAAAGCACTGTTCGCCATCGGTGTCATCTGGCTTCTAGCGCTGGCCTTTGCCATGGCACCTCTGATGGGCTGGAACGGTTACTCATTCAACCCTATTCAAAAAGAGTGCACCTTCAGCTGGTCTGAAGGGGGTGCGAGCACTGTCTACGCGATCATAATCAGTGTCGTCTACTTCTGCATCCCTGCAATGGTCATCATCACCATGTACGGCTTCATCTACCGAACAGCTCGGAAAGCGTCCAGGCAGGTCGGGCCGCTACCGGCTCCGCTACTTCCCGTGGATGAAACGCAGATGCCCTCCGGCATATTCTTACAAGTGCCTCCGGCCACACCGTCACAGATATTCAACGTTTCGTCCCGCGTGGGGCCCGCTCCTTCTACAAGCATGAACTCTCTAACAGTAAGCGGTGCCTTGGATGGAGGAAACCTCCTGGGGAAAAGGCAACATAACGAACCACTGAAAGCAACCAAAACCCTGCTGCTCATAGTTGGACTTTTCCTCTTCACGTGGGGACCGTACTTCACAGCAAGTTTCTACCTTGGGCTCGTGGGGGTTAAATACAGCGGGGTAGAAGATGCTGTGATATGGCTCAGAATTCTCGCCCGAACTTCGTTTGCCCTGAACTCTTTAGTGTATGGGTTACTGAACAGACAAGTGCGACTAGAACTACACAAGGCGTACCGCAGTTTGTGTAAGCCGGCGGTAACCGTAGACCCCCCTCCCTCTGCTATCAACCTGCGCAGTTTCGACATGGACGGGTCTCAGGTGGAGAACTTCTTCCAGTTTCTGGAGAGGACAAACGCGGCGGAGAAGAAGGAGGAGACCAGATGCGGGGATAAGAAAGACGCGGCAACTCAGCATGACTTTCCGTAAAGTTCCGAGTTGTCTGAGTGAGTTTCCGAACCATGATGGACAGTGTACAGACCCAGAACGTACGTAAAATAGATCAGCGTGTGTAAGTACTCATTTTGCTCATTGAAAGGATTGATATTAACTGATAAATGAGATCAACTCATAACTGGTGATTGTTTAAAGCACTGATGGTCAATTATGGCCATTAACATTGTAATATATATGCGTTTTGTGTTCTTAAAGCTGTATTATTGTATTTGCTCTATCTGAAAATATACAGAATAAACCATCGCTGTTTTATGATAGTGTTGCATTCTTGTATACATTTCTTTTATATTACGTTTTATCGTGTGTGTTTTTTGGCCCCGCTTGGACATGGTGTAAGGGATCGTATTTATCATTTTGGATGGCAGCCCCGTATATCAGGAAACTTCCGGCGTAAACCTCAGGCGCCAAACAAAAGGATCAAGCACACTTATCGAGAAGAGTAGGGGTGCTTGGCTAGAATAAGCGAGCTCTGTATATTGAAGCCGCGTACGCGTTTGCACTACTAGAAAACGGAAAACCATCATGCATGTTTTTCCTCTTCTTAGGTTTGACCTTTACTTCCATGGCCGCTGTAAAACGTACAGAATCTGGGAAAATGATTTGATTTTGTAGTTTTCTGGCTTGAATCTGGTACCAAAGACGAAGAAAAACACATTATGCTAATCAATATTAAATATGACAACGATAAAACTAAAACGTGACATGTCATAATTCCTCCATATATAATGAGAGGGACATTGATTATTATAAATAATGCAGACCAGGATTCTGTTTGCAACGTTGATGCCAGAATGATGTGCAGTGTCGCCCCCTTTTGGCAAATGACGGGAACTGCATGCCTGTGAGTCTGTGACACATCCAGGCCAAGTGGTATGGATTCTGAAAATCATAGTGCCATTTGCATAGGAAGTGTTGAAAAGCCAGAAATATTGAAAAGCTATAATCAGTGGCAATTTATTGACAATTTTTGTCTTCCTTGAGACAAAGGTAAAGGTAGCGATTAACAGATAATGACTATGAATAATGAAAATAGCTATGGTTACAATTGAGACTCCTTCCCTAC
>NC_049982.1:22567785-22569628 GCF_000003815.2 Branchiostoma floridae
GCTCGTTAAAGAACCCACCACGCCTTTCGAAAAAGAGCAGGGGCATGCCCTGGTGTGCGATGGTACAATTCTTTCCTTCTGGAGTTGGTGATTCACTACAAGTCACCCGAATGAAGACCTTGGCGAACCTTCGTCTCGTATCAGCCATGCGTTGATTTATATAATTAACCCGGACTCCAGGAAAAATAGTGACGCATCGTCACTAATGGAGATCCGAATCAAACCAAACCAAACTTGCGCCTCTTTGACACCCACGTACTCTAGCCTGTATACGTGGTCAGGATGTATCGGTTTCAGTTCTGGGAAACGGTCAGGGAACGTTATGTATGTGTATGTGTGTGTGTGTGGGGGGGGGGGGGTTGTTGTTGTATATAGATCTACATTTGCCAGCTCAGTATTACGGAGGACGATTTCTTAAAACATCGGGGCGAATTCAAGGTATCTTCTTTGTAACTAACTGTTCTAAACCCTGGTATTACCAAAAGCCTGTTGCAATCACATGTGGTGAAAATCTCCAGAAAAAAAATGCACCTAGTACATGTGTATTCAAGGAGGTTCCTCCTTGGTGTATTGAAGTGGGGAAATAATGTCATGCTTGGATGATGTAGTGGAATGATTCTGAAATGAACGCAATCCCCATAGCCTGGATAACTCTGCAATGTACTTCCTTTCCACTAGAGGCGCTTTAGCTACGATAGTTGTAACCTTTCAAACCATTCCGTTACTTTAACTCGTCTTCAGGGTACTTCCTGTGTACTGTATATAAACAGCAGGGGGAGGGGAAATTCTTCCGCTAAAGCCACTTATAACGTCGCCTTAATTAAGCTTTTACAGTTTCTACCAATGCAGAAGGCCGGCTTTAAAGGTTACGTGTTGTAGAACTTTGGCGACAAAACAGCAAATATTCTGAATTTATACATCTCCACTCAGACTGAATTCGCAGCTGATTTTCAACATGTTCACATCATTTCTCGATCGGATTTCCAGCGTTGAAAAACGCTACATTTGTAAATCAATCCGCACACATCCGCGCATCTATGGGAAACTTGAGTCTACAGGCGGAACTGGAAACTGACGAATTCACACGGCTCCACTCTAGCACATTTTTGTCCACCCCACAAGAAAAGAATATTGTTGTTTGTTTGTTTGTTTACTTGTTTGTTCCGCATAACCGGTAAACGCGCTTTAAGGCGTAACATATCAGCTCTGTACATTACGTATAAGCTGTGTAAGGTTTGGTCCACTCACACCAAGATGTACTAATCTTTTCAATTACTGTTTTGTTTTTACAGTATCACATGTTTTAAAAAACGAAGGGACCTCATGTATTCTTTATTTATCTATTCTTTGTATCAGGCCCATGTCAAAAACAATATGAATAGAGTACAGATATTTACATATAACAGTAACATCAAATCAGGTGGTTTGAAAACGAGCGGGCGGACGGACCAGTGGACAATCGTAAGGTCAATGCCGATTTGGTGGCGTCGGGCGTGGCGTAACTGGTACGGCTCGGAATCTACAGGTCCTGAGTTCGATCCCCGCCGTGCCCCCGAAGTTGTTACATTGGGAAAGGCACTTAACACGACCTTCCTCACTTCACCCAGATGTAAGAATGGTTACCTAACTTCGGTCGGGGAGGTAAAAGACTTTACCTTCTGTGTGTACCGTGTATATGGCACTGGTAATATAAGTTACAAAGCTTCAGTTCACTGCCACATTGTCCTCGTCTCGTCTGCCCAAAAAGCAAATTAAATAGAAAAAATGCCGACTCAGTGAAAAACATCGGGATGGCAAAGCAGCTGTATTATGCTACTCTCCAAGCAGAGGTTAGGCTCCGGCT
>NC_049982.1:22571390-22580912 GCF_000003815.2 Branchiostoma floridae
AGCCGGAGCCTAACCTCTGCTTGGAGAGTAGTATTATGCTATTTTCAGACGCAAGGAGGCGAGTCGCAAATGAGTGTGCCCGCTTACGCCACCTGGCGTCGAAGGCATCCACTCGGAAGTTGACAAAGAGTAAACTAATACTAGGACTCCTTGCATGTTTTTTACTTTTAGACAGACGAGCACAATGAGGCACTGCACTCAAGTTTTAGTAACTCATTTTTAACGTCGGGTGCACGGTAGCCTGGGTACCAGACGGCCGTGCTGTAGTCGCTAATCTCTTCGGCCCGTGAAACAACTTGCCCCGCCGCCGCACACAGCACGCGGGGCTTGATTATTCCTCGCACAGGGCGGGATAAATTAAAGTTTCAATGATTGGTAGAAAGGTTAATTCCCATACTACAACTCCTGTATTAGTTAGTTAAGCTATAGAACTGTAGTTATGTAGATGCCATACTTTGTACCTCGTACAATTGTTGTGCAATAAAGTTATCTGATAATCAGAAGGGGTGCTCGGGCTTGTGACCTGCCCAGGCGTAAGGGCTCTAGTTTAGAGCAAAAGAGCGAGGGTTTTGTATCCAGGCTAGGTGCACGGCGGGTATACCGAAGTTGGGACTTCTATGTTCAGAGCCCAACACTCTTCCAGCTACGTACGCCACACACAACGCCACATTGTTGAATTTACGCGCGAGAGAATTTGCTTTGGTGTATCGTCATTAGAAAGATGACACACGTCTCCCTTAGAGGAGACGTCCCTAACGGACTAACCGAAGATACTAAGGTACTCATTTTCAGCTGAGTCAAGAAGGTGTTAAGTGCCTTTTCCAACACTGGGTCCTGTTGGATATTCCAACCAGATTCTAAGTCAATACCCCTCACCTCAAGACCGTCTGGCATACTTGAATGGGGATGGGAACGTGCGAACAAACGTTGAGTGATAACAGTTTATTCTTAGCCCAGCCACAGAGCCATTGTTTTGCTTGTTTATTTTGGTACATCAACAAGTGTTTCACCAACAAAACTTTCTTAAAACACTTCACTAGAAGAGCAATTTCCTCCATTGTCTAAACTGTCTAGTCAACTATCGGTACCTTCGCACCGGAATCACCAAAATGTTGTGTCATCAAGGTGTGGCCATCAATCATGCAAAAAGACCACCTTACGAGTTGTTTTATTTCAAGACACCTTTTGTTTGCTGTGGTGCAGGTTGGATGCTTTCTGTGGGAAAGTTTGTGTGTCCAACAGAAGAAGTGTGAGAATTCTGACTTGCACGTTGAATCACACGTGGTGTTGTGTAAAATACGAGAGCTTCAGCAATACGTTTTCAGTCTTACCCAGAAATAATGGGCGCGACTAAAATTTTGAAAGTATGAAGACATCAATGAATGTCAACCAAAATTCAACTTATAGTGCACGAGGCGAGGGGAAATGTGTAAAATACGAGAGCTTCAGCAATACGTTTTCAGTCTTACCCAGAAATAATGGGCGCAACTAACATTTTGAAAGTATGAAGACATCAATGAATGTCAACCAAAATTCAACTTATAGTGATTAATACTTTGCATGCGAAGATAAATTTCCATCTTGACAATCTGAGTATGGTAAGGTGGGAGAGAAGAGAAAACATGGCCACTTCAGCTGCTATCTCAGGTGTGCTGGTCAAGTTTGGGGTTGGATTTTTGATCTGCTTAAAGTCACCTAACCAGTTGATGCATAGAGTTTTCTGCTCAAGCGTTTTGGTAATGTCCGCCTAGATTTCATGGCATTAGAAACACAAAAATCATCACACCGCTCTGGTTACAGGTCCAGCGTCTTCCGAATACTAGGGGCACACTTCTAAACTGGGACCCAGGAAGGATCTTTGTGGGAACGAAATATAAACGTGCACAAATTGCACTCATGACTTTTTTCTTCACGTTTCATGTGTTGGGCTGTCTTTCATATCAATTTTTTGTCCCCACAAACAAACTGCCCACGTGCACCCGGACACCAGTTTGAAAATGTAACCATCTTGCTCGCTACTGACATTCTGATTTTCTAGAACGTTACCTGCAAATTCAAGTAATCACCACAAGGATTTGACATGTAACGTAATACACATGAAGTAAAGCAAAATTCTTACGGTTTTCGAGACTTCCCCCTCCCTTACTGGTATACACATACATTACTACATAAACTATAACATAACAAAACATAACAAAACATAACATAACAACATATCCAGTGTGTTGACTTTGGTACCAAATTTGAGAAATCCCCACGCTTCTTGTTCTTGGCTGCCCCCCACCCGTGTCCAACAGCACGGAAGAAACTTACGCAACTCTGGACAGTACCAGCAGCCTTCTGGGTCAAAGCGCTACAGGACAAGCGCCATCCCGGCCATTGTGGAAACGCTTAGTGAACTCTAGCTGAACTTTACTCCTCAGTGACACTTTTATTTTTATTGCCTCCTGGTGGCGACATACGAACTCGTTTTTACAAAGTTTTTACAAAGTTGTCTTGTTGAAGGTTTAAAAGTCTATATAAATTCTAAGCCTATGAATAGCAGAATTCTTTGAACACATTTGTAATACTTCGAAACTGTATTTTAACTAGAAACTATTGTTATGATCTTATCATTGACCGATTGTTTTAACGTCGCTTATAAATGTTGCTAATTGTTGTACTGTGGAACGGAACATGCTTGTAATGTCCTCGCAATTCAGCCTCCTAGGCTGCCGGGAGGACTGTTATGCGTAATGCGTCTTAATATATAACTTTATTGCACAACAATTGTACGAGGTATAAAGTATGGCATCTACAAAACAACAGTTCTATAACTAATACAGGAGTTGGAAGCTTTTACAATCATTGGAGGAATTTCTAATGTCTAAACCTTCTTTGAAATATTTTCCTATTTCTGCCATGCAGGGATTTTCACATGTCATGATGTATTTGAATTTGCACTTCAGGTCCATTGAGATAAATCCTTGTGTATGAAATGACAACCTTCTGTATAGAGAATTGCGTATTTCAGAATATTTGGGACATACAACCATAAAGTGATATTCGTCTTCAATTAACTCTGGACAGAATGGGCAAACCCTCTGGTCGACAGGGATTTTTTGGAATCCTCTGGTTTCTATATTTAATTTGTGACAGCCAATTCTGAGTTGTTAAACCAGTCTACATATCTATTTATTGTTTCGAGAGCCATTCCTATCGGATTATTGGGTAGGGTTTAAGCTCTCTAATACTTTTTTGACAATTTTCTATGCTAAGATTTACTCCCGTGGCCCAGGTACAGTGGTGTCATCTCTGGGTTTCCGTGCAGTGTTTTATTTTCCTGTGATTTTAATTTTACAAGGGGCGATCAATAAGTAATGCCCCTGACCCATTTTCCATAGCAGGAGATTAATGAAACTTGGCACAGTTATTAGTCTTACTCTTCATAGGAACCACCCAGAGTTATGCATTTCTCCCATCGTTTGATGCAGCTCTGGACACCGTTTTTGTAGGACACCCCAGGTTGGTCCTCCAACAGATGCCTCATCAATGGCAGAAGAGGGACGACCAGGTCTGGGAGCTGTTTCCACAGACTTCCGGCCATGTTTGAATTCAGGATGCCAGCGTTTTACAAGGTCATATGATGGGGCATCATCACCATAAGTTTCTTTCATTTCATCAAAAGTCTTCTTTGGTGTGCGTCCTTTCAAATACAAAAACCGGATCACTGCGCGACACTCAACTGGTCCCATTTCACACATGGTCCATTTCGCACCTGACTCAGTTCAAACACCAGTAAATCAGAAACCATAATTAGTTCAGAGCTGTTTTTTGCAACATAACCTATAAAGATATGAATCATTACACACACAAAATTTCATCTAGATCAGACGACTGGAAGTGGGTCAGAGACATTACTTATTGACCGCCCCTCGTACATCTACCTATTCTTTTTGAGAACTGAGTACACGCTGGTCAGGGTTGTAGTATTTTGGATGACGCGTGCGCGTGTAGAGAAACTAGACTGGACACATTTGAAAAACGCAGCTTAGGTCTGGGAAAATAGTGTGTTTCGGACTACCCGACCCATACTAGCGTAAACCTACCAAATCAAGTCCGAACGTAGCCTTTTCTTGTGGGATCGACCACTGGCAAGGTCCATATAAGTTTCTGACAGTTGAGATTTTAGAGCCCGAATTCCAAGTAACGCTCGTTCTCCTTTATCCGTGTGGTGACCTTTATCCGTTGTCTTTAAAAACAGCACATTTAGGAGTATTAAGTCTGCGGACTGTGGTTTCAAATTTGCAATATCTTAAAAATGTTCTGATTTAAACCACCGTCCGTCGACTTAATATCCCTAAATACGTTTTTTCTTACAGACAACGAATATAGGTTACCCCCGGATAAAGGTTAACCAGCGTTAGTGGTAAAAATTTTCTCACAGACTGTTCCATTTTTCCAGGGCCGCAACGGGAAGGACAACATCAATTTTCTCAGGCCTTACCTTTACTGTTGGGTTTGAGACAGTCAAACCTGTCCTCGTGAAAACAAACAGCTACATTGTTATATTGTTTGTTATATTGTTTGTTTCCAAACATACAATAAGACTTGTTCTACAAACAGAGGCTCGATCACTGTGACTTAGTTTAAGAGTTATACTATGGTATTTGAATATCATCATTGATATATCTTGACTCAGAACTCGAATTACATGACCGAATGATATTCCAATCCTAATCATCTTTTTTTTTCAGAAATGCGCTCAGCACATTTACCCCCTCTTCCACCCTTCCGCTACTGGAAGGAACGGCCGCTTAACGAGTAAAGATTTGTCAGATCGCTCAACGCTGGTAGACAAAGAACAGGTTGAATTTCTTTTATTGTATTTAATCATATGTTTTGCACTTTGCATATAAAACCAACAAAGTCCAACAAAGTCAAGCTGAAGGTGTATAATTCCGCCAAGAGAAGAATGTTGGAAAATTGCTTTTTGCTGCTTTCTGATGGATTTTTGGAGTCGAGTCGTCTGTTGTCTCCTTTGGGGTAGAAACTGTACAAAAACCGTACACTCTTTTGAATAAAGCTGCTATGAAAGATATCTTCATAACAACTGCGTAAATGATGACTAACGTGTTCCTGTCTCTGGGGAAGGAAGAATAGAAAAAGTCCATGTGATAATTTCCGCAATCTCCTATGACACAGCCGACAAAACCGGATCA
The DNA here is from genome assembly GCF_000003815.2 of Branchiostoma floridae. Lineage (NCBI taxonomy): Eukaryota > Metazoa > Chordata > Leptocardii > Amphioxiformes > Branchiostomatidae > Branchiostoma > Branchiostoma floridae. The sequence continues at coordinate 22,576,592 of NC_049982.1, forward strand.
CCGTTGCAGCGAGTTGATTCAAAAAAGTCTTCCTTGTCCGACCGGTCGACCAACTTTACAGGCTTTTACAAAATTAGACAAGAAATATCTGCACATACAGCTACGATATCCGAGCAACAGGGAACAAATTAAGTTAGGTTGACAGCAGTGGATGACAAATCGGGGTTACAAGCGATGCTGATAGTTGACAAATTATCCAAGGATAACTAGCTCACAGCTGAAGGGGTTGAAATAACATCACATCCTTGCCTTTAGAAAATAGTATTTCATGTAAACAGTTGTCGAAGGTTAAACCTATTACTTCTGAACTACCCTGAAGAAACAGCCTGTACATGACAATAGTTGTTGTTGTCATACACACAAGATATGGTATACATCACCAAAACGCAGCTGGCATGCCTGAAATAGTGAAATTTTTGCTAACTGAATACACGCCGACCTCGTACATCGTGGGAAAACGTTTCAGGACTTCACGTATGAGCCGAAGAGCTCACACGTACAAGGCTGGTACATGATGATCATCTGTCAGGAACTTCTAAATTTCTAACCGTTCAGAAATGGTGACGAACTTTCATAATCCGTCTAAGATGGCCGCACGCAATAACGTTACACCCAAAAAAAAGAAAAAAAATATAGCGTAACCGTATGGCATCTGGCTCAGAATCCAGTGGTTCTGGGTTAGAATTCTAAAATGCTATCGATATTGTTCCCTTGGGGAAAGGCACTTAACAGTCCGTCCAGGTGTAAAGATGGGAACCTGACTTTGGTAAAAGGCAGTGGAAGGAGAGGGACGGTCCCCGCCTTCCAATACCCTGCCCTAGACACAGTGGATAACATCCCACTGTCCCTAGGACCACAGTAGAGATATGAGACTACTTTTACTTTTAGCTTACGAAAGACAGGTTTTGTGTCTTGGGTATCAGCCATTTTTTTCTAATTTATGAACCTTTAGGGTAGTCCCTTAAGTTACATCAACTGATTTCCAAGGGTGTCTTTAACAAAATCATAACAAATCAAGATACAAAAGAAAATAGCTAACTTATAATTTCTAAACCATATACATTCACGAATATATAATATAGAATGATAACCATACCGTAAATTGTGCAGTACTATTTTCTTGTCTTGTTTAGAGTTACCATCCTCCATTCGAGGAGGTAAAATAAAATAAAAAAACGAAAATGTAGAATGATGCACCATAGAATTCAGTTTAGCTATCACTCAACTTTCTTTCACAAAAGTCGAGGGAGGTACAGACTGGATCCAATTTGATGCTCGCGGAGGCATGAGTCAAGGACAGACAAGTCACGCTGCAATGATTCTCTTACATAAGAGAAAAACACCTGCTCATTGTTGATCGGGACGGTGACTGTTTGGGCCACATACTTGGTACGGCGGGTTACATAGATGGTGAGTCCCGATTATTCGGACATTCCCTGCCAATTCTATTTTTATCATTCTTGTTCATGTGTAAATTAAAGAAGCCGTAGTGAGAAAGAGCTTTCTGATCAGCTTACCTAAAGTTCAAGATTTCAACTATTATCTTTGTGTATTCTCTCCGTTTCGTTTGCATGCGTATTTCCGTCGTATTGTTACTGTTATCCAATGTGTTCATGGCTACAAGGTAGTACGATTTTGTGTTGCTATGCGTTCTATTCCTCTGATTGCTGCTATTGCTGTACGTTTCTCTCAAGCGCGATTTTATCAAAAAAGCGCTGTTCAGCAATATTCTAGCCAATGAGCGCCCATGTAGGGGTATAAAACAAGACAAGCCCTCCTCCTGCTCAGAGTGCGTCTTCAGTTGGTCATCAGACCTAGGAAGAGTGCGAGCCACCCGTCTCTAACCGGTACCACATCGCAGGAGAGCCGACAGACATCCAAGATGCGCCCGCTGGTGACTTTGCTGGCCTTCTGCTTCCTCGGCGTTGTTGCTGTGAGGAGTGCTCCAGCAGTAGAAGATGAAGTCGGTAGCGAAGACGGTAGCGAAGACGGTAGCGAAGACGGTAGCGAAGACGGTAGCGAGGACGGTATGAATTCTTTCATTTTCCATTTTTCAAATTGAATATTTTCTTTATGAAACCTAGGTCAAGAAACATGTTGACAAACTAATTTGTTCTCAGTAAAACAAACTGAATACATGCAATTAGCCCTCGGGCATGAATTTGCAATAAAGATTATTCTTATTCTATGAGATGATTCCCAAAGCAGTCTCTTTTTTATTTGCCGACTATATACAGTTGTAGAAACAGAATCTCGAAAAGTCGCTCGCCAGTCATACTTATGAGCGAAGCCAGATTAAGAAGTCTCCGTTGGGTTTTGTTTACAAACTGCAATTGCTCCTTTTTTTGATTGCCGAAAAATGCAAAATTGATTTTGGCCTCGGAAAAACTTAAATGGACAGTAATTGGTTGGCTAAAGACGGCTGTCTTTTTTCTATTTGCTCCAAGACAGACAAGGACAAGATGGTACTGCACTCAGCTAGTAATTCATTTTAACAGTATCACATGCAAAGGACAGAAGGTAAAGGTAGTTCCAATGTTAGCCTTTTGGGTTTTAATGACAGCGGGCTGTTATTCCCTGTGCCTCGGTATTGGGAGGCTGTGTCAGTGTCTGTTTTACCTTCGCCTAGGACATTCAGTTTTCGGGTGCGTGTGTGAGTCTGTGAATTTGTCTGTTTGTGAACAGCAAGCAGCGTGACATTTCATCTCTCGGTAGTTGTTTGTAAAACGAAGTAGCTATTAGATACCCCGCGTCTTTCCAAGATACTGCAGCAGGATGTCCGGTTTTTATATCTCGTGTTCTTTCGCAGAATTAGAAGTGGTTCTGCCCGACTCGACCTTTGACACCTTTGAAACACCGGAACTGCCTGACGACATCGAAAAGCTGATGGAAGAGGAGCTTCTCGCTCAGATGAAGGAGGGAGAGGTCGATGATCTCGTGGAGCCTGACACTGAGGAGCCTGACTCTGAGGGTCGCGATAAGAGAGAGGTAAGGAACAGGAAAATCTGGGTTTTGTTTCGGACGCGGCCATGTTGATTTGATTTGATTACATGGATGATATCCCCGCGTGCAGCAATTTTTGGCCATTTGAAAAGATAACTGTACAGTTTTCTTTGCTGTAAATTGTACAAAGCAGCTGGAAAATGAGGAAATATATGCCGTAAATTGCAAAAAGAATATAGAAAAACGTCTACTACTGTCGTAGAATGCCAAATTCAGTCCCAAAGTCAAGAAGATGTGAAAGGAAAGGAAAAATAAAGAACACATTGTTCGGCAAATCGTACAAAATGTGTGTTTAGTCATTAGGTCAGCCTTCGTTCATACCCCTGTCACATTGTCGACGATCCTCGGGTCGGGCGTACTTTGTGATTGCTGGAAGGTCGGCCTATTTTAAGATCGATAGAGGGTGGCGCGTATTTTTCGCCTGTCACATTGAGCGAGGCTCGGGCGATCGCCTAAGAGTACGTTTATGATAATGAGCCTCCCATGACGCGGCGCCCCATCTTGCACGTGGATGAAGGTAAGACAAAACATTCCTCATAAAAAGGCAATAGTTCAATTAATTTAATGTCGCGACGTGGGAATCTTTTTGACCATATCTAATGGACCGTACAGGCAGAATAGAAATGACAACAGGAAAAGAATTGTGTGATAAACCCAGCCCGCATACAACCACAGGAGACACAATGTCAGAATCACTCGCTAAGTCAAAGAAAGTCTACATTTACAAACAAACGTGGTCCGACCAACTGGGCGTAGGTCATCCGATTTGCGACCGATGATCAATACGCCGGTCTCTACTCGCCCGACACCTCAAAGGTCACCGGAGACTAGACGCTGCACAGCGAGCATCAAGCAGCTCCTAAAAATCGCCGACGATTACTAAAAATCGCGCACTGATCGAAAAAACACCAGACGTCTTACTGCCGAAAATTTCGTATAGAGCTCGAAGACTTATCGTTAGATCGATTTTCGCGCAATGTGACAGGGGTAAAATAAAGGCAACATTTTTTGCTACACTTTTTTTACTTTCACGCTCGCACCAGTTTTGTGGTTCCCAGCGGGTGTGATCCGTTTAATCAAATCAACACGGAAAACTTGCCTGCTCTTCATCTATAGAATTCGTTGAGTAAAGTGTGAAACCATCGGTCGTTCAGCGGTCGTAGTCTATAGTGAAAAGAATACGTCAGCAGTGTTCTGTTTCTCCACCCAGGCCGGGGCTGACGACTGTGCCGACTCGTTGCCTCCGTCTCGTGACAAGTGCTTGTGTCGCATCTGGGCTGACATGGGCTTTGCAAAAGCGCGAGATCCGCTCTTAGAG
>NC_049982.1:22581012-22582867 GCF_000003815.2 Branchiostoma floridae
ATTTCTGCAGCGGATCGTGTCGATATAAAGGAGGTAAGACTGCACTAATGCATGTTATGTGCACGTGTGTCTTGAACCTTGCATGGTTATGATGTATGCTGTATGTATGTGCATGACTTCTTGTGCGTATTCATGTGTGTGTGTGTGTGTCCTTGTGCGTGTGTGTGTTTGCGTGTGAAATTGTGTGTTTGTGTGTGTGCGCGCGCGCGTGCGTGTGTGTGTGTGTGTGTGTGCGTGTGTGTGTGCGTGTGTGTATGTGTGTGCGTGTATGTTTGACTATTGTCTCTCTTCAGGGTATGTGTTTTAAATATTTCCTAATAGATCCTGCGTAAAAAATGGACAGCTATCATGAAAATGAAAGAGGTGTAATTTACCATCTACTAATGTAGGCAGGTGTTTCGAGAATACTTTTTTACCCTTTGTCTTGTTCTTTAAAACTGCAGCGTACCCTTGCAAGGACGTCAGTAACGAACGCCTCTGCACCAGCATTAAGGCACGCGGTTATAAGTCAGGTCCGTTGCCTGAACTCTGCTGCCCCAAGTCTTACGGTTTCTGCACCGGTAAGAAAAATCTTGTCTGCTTGTCTGCAGTTGCGATGAATACTTTATTGAAGCAACAAAAAGTACAATGACTTTCATACGGTAAACTTCAAACTACAAAATAAAATACAAAATGCAAGATAGATCTCACGATTCTGCTTACCTAAGTCTGTAACATCTTGTTACAGTCGGGTGATTCAAAACGTGTGTTTCAGTTTCTTGTGCAAAGAATTATTTTATCTATTCACTTATTTATTTGTTTATGTATTTTGCGTAAATATGTTTTGTGTGAAAACCACTACTGTACTGATTTCGTGCATGCTCTGATGGCTTCTTTGGGGGCAATTTTTTGTTTATTTTCAGAGATCGTAAATGAAAACATGTTTCCTGAATAACTTTATTGCAACGTTATAACTCATTATCAATTAGCACATTCTAGTCCTACAGCAACCCAACGGCAGTTCACTATGCCCTTTACTACTACGAAAATTCACTTCGTTTCTATGGTTGCCAAACTGTAATTTATAACATTTTCAGTATTAATCTAATGACTTCACATTATATAGGCTTTCAAAACTGACCTACTCTTCTTGTTTCCAATTCCCCCTTGTTTTTTTCTTATCCATGTTTCCAATTCCCCCTTGTTTTTTTCTTATCCATCTTGTATCTTTTCGTTATCCAATTTGTGCTACTTACTCGATTTAAGTGTTTCATATTTGTCTTCACGTTTTTTAGGAATAAGCTTTTTAAAACACTCTGTTTTTGCCCTATCCAGAATAAATAAAACTCGTTGTCTCTTTAATATCTGTACCTTTTTTGGAGATATAACCAGTATACCCACCCTTCAGTATAACACGTACACCACCTAGCCCCGAGGCGCAGCAACAGCTGGTTCTATTGCACTGTCTGCCGAGAATGTATCATTTTCTGGAAACATCCTTCTGGCCAATCAGAGAGCTCCCATCACTGTTGGCAGACATTTGCTTCTATTTGGTTATATGACTGTAAAGCTATTGAGGGCACAACCCGCCGTACGTGCAATTTGTCCGTACAAGCTGTACAGGGCAGGCGAGTCGTCTGTACTGGCACGTACGGGGTGGCCAATCCGCAGCCCGATGTTTAACCTGCACGTTAAGTTCTACGGCGCGTCTGCGTGCTCCAAAATCCTTCGGAGTCCCTACGAGTTCGTACCGAGGCGGTAATTATCACTTACAGATCCCAAAAGATTGCCCACGTTTTGGCACGTAGACAGCACGTATTTGCACGTACGGCGGGTTGTGCCCTCAATAGCTTTACAGTCAAAGGGCACAACCCGC
>NC_049982.1:22583087-22603843 GCF_000003815.2 Branchiostoma floridae
AGCTCCTTGGGCGGACTGACTGGTGAGATAAAAAATCTTTTATCGATTTCTAAAATCAAATCAAACCCAATTGATAAGACAAATGTAATGTTTCCTATTCTCCTAACTGTTCTTGTTAACGACACTATTTCTATCAAACGTAAATCGTAAACAGGTATCAATAGGGATAATGCGTGTTTATGTTTAAGGCATTGATTTGTTGTTATATTTTGTTTGATACAGCATTCGAACAAAGCTGTTTGGACAATCACAACGCGAAGCGTCACCTTCACGACGCCCCTGACTTTCGCTGGTGCAAGGTAAGCAACTGTTTCTTCTTACTGGACTGTGCTTATACGCTAGGAAATTGCGCCATCTTTGCGAATCTGTACTAATTCTCCTTCGCGATCACACTGACCTGCAATGAATTTGGATATGAAGCCCACATGAGCCAAACAAATCGTCTGCGCCCGGAATGCAGGACTCTGTTTCGATACAAGATAACCTTATTGGAAATCGCAGCGTGGCCACTGAATTAATAACCAAAATACCATGAATGAAAATTCACCATAAACAGATCTGCAGTGATACAAAAGGATTTTCACTGAGTTGTGCCATTTTGCAAACTGCGAATTATTATTTTTTTAAATCGCAATTTCAGGCGTGTGATTTGGCATGTCACTCTATTTCTTGCTTGTGTAACAATGTGCATCTGCTTGGTGCTGAGTGCATTTATTGAGCTTTCATAATTAAGTCCAGATGCACTCAGCACCAAGCAGATACACATTTTACATTTGTGATGGCGTGGGGTACAATTTTCTCGATTCTTTTTCTCGATTTTACAAAACGAGAATTTTTACAAAACGAGAATCCTGTTTTTCTAATTCCGTGCATGTATGCCTTCTTAATCTAACGACTAAGACGTCGAAACTTTTTTTATCTTAGACGTGTGCACAAGAGGCAACTAAGTATGCCAAGAAGCTGAAGGCCATATACGACGCGAACCCGAGAGTTCTCAGGCTCAAGCACTCCTCACGGGCCGAGCGTACCTGGGCTGTGGACGGGAAGAACGTCGTGTAAGCCTGCTTGTTTGTTTGTTTGTTTGTTTTGTAACCCGTAACACAGCAGCTTTGTACAGTAAGTATGTGCTAAGTAAGACAGGACTGTAAGGTTATGGATCCCGAATCTTCTCCAGAAGCGCGAGGGGATCTTTTAAGTGCTCAGTGCTCAATGGGGTCTTTATGAATTCATATTTCTCATGCACTTAGATAAACCATACATTATTGATTCCATCTGTCCTTATGTTTATAACTGTTTTAAGAAGCGAGAAGAAGTTAAACTTATACTAGAATGTATTAGCATATGTAGAGATAATAAGATACGGTAACCTTTTTTGTCAAAAGTGTACCTTATCACTAGCGCTACGACCTGTAATAGCTTGTTTGAGCACAAATGTACAATAAAGGTCATTCATTCATTGGCATTATGCAGTCGCAAGCGCAAAACGCACCTCATGATCACACCATTGGGGCCTGCCTGCCAGGAATTCTGACTCAAAACCGTTAAGGGGGTGCGTATATATTCAAGTCCGTATGAGGTTCGCATGGAGTCCTTGTCGTCTAGCTACCAGGCCTCACAGCTTACTGAGAAAATAGGAGAAATTGGACAAATATGGATGCGTAACATGCCAAAGCAGTTAGCTGGACGAGGAGTATAGTTCGTGATCCAGCTAACCCGTCTTGCATGTTATCAGTCCAATCTTTATTATTTGAATAGTGACCTGTGGAGCCTGGTAGAGACTAATAAGACCTCCATATGGATCTCATACGGACTTGAATATATGCGCACGTGTGAACCCACCTTTAGATTCTTCAACGATTCTTCAACCACAAAGCCACAATGATAACACCACTATCGACGTCTTGACTCTAGGCACGGAGAGAACCTGTTCTGGACCTTTTCGTCCGCGCCGTCGTGTTCTGGGGTTAGCAAGTACACGAACGCCGTTGAGGCCTGGTATGACGAGCTGAAGTACTACAAATCCTGGCGGAATTACAACCGGCGGCCTGTTACTTCCAGAGGCATTAGGAAGTACGGCCACTTCACTCAGGTCAGCAAGGATTTATATTCTTGTCATTTCTTTAGTGCTGAAAAATGGAAGTCATGTTTTCCACAGCACTTGCCACAGTGTTAAGTAATGACTAGATGGATTGGTTTTATATTTGGTATGTTGATAGGGTAAGACGAAAAGTGGAAATGATTAGATTTATAATCTGACCCCCTGTCGGCTTTCTATGGCACTGCAGTGATACGGGTCTGTTTAATATCTCATGCTATATGGTTGTGCTTTATTCGGTAGTCGATAACTCTTGTTTGACGCATGTTTGAAATTATCAAAACCTTCATCGAAAACATTCAACTTTTCTTGTTCTTACTTCAGCTGGTGTGGAAAGCTTCTGTCGGCGTTGGCTGTGGCAGGTCCGGTAACACAGGGAACCACATCCTCGTCTGCATGTACGAAACGGCCGGCAACCGGCTCAGAACGAGTGCGTTCAACAAAAATGTCAAAATTTAGACGACACGTCACATCCGGCCTGACGTCACATCCGACCTGACGTCACATCCCGCCCGACCACGATTACGACCATGATCTGAATGTATAACTTGTAATACTAATAACAAATATATACGGAGAAGTAAACCTCCTTCCTTATAGCTCTATCTCCGAAGCTAATTAATGTCTTCCAGGTTACAAAAATAAGTTTTACTTTGTTGTCTATGTAATACTCTGACGTATCTTATTCAAATTTTTTAGCTGTCGTAATGTGTTTTGACAAAACGCTAAAACACCTTTTATTATCCGCGGGATAACCTATATCAATTGTTTTGAAAAACAGGGTACTTACGAAAATCTAGTCTACGGATGACGGTTTCAAACAACAACATTTTGAAAATATTGCAATTGAACCCACCGCCCGTAGATTTGATATCCCTAGATACCTAGGTTTCCTTTGAAATAACGGATTTACATGTAGGTTACCCCGTGGATAAAGGTGAACTATCCTTACATGCTTAAGGTTGCCATATCGCAAATAATTTGTTATCTGTTAACATTTAGATATTTTCTCTCCGCCATTCAAAATGTTTCTAATGTAATCTCGCTCTTTTGCATATGCCTGAAGTGATACAAAATTTGCATTAAGAATTGCTTCTTTCTTAAAATCTACGACATTATATTGTATTATCTTAGAATAACTGTAATAGCCAAGACATGAAATAAATTGTGAAATCGCATCAATCGTGACACGTATCATAATTTGAGTGGCGTACATGAATCAAGTCTTCATATCATATCATATCATATCATATCATTTAATGTCAGATCATATATCATATCATATCATATCAACGGCATCGGATAAGAGGCAGTAACTTTCCGCTTCTAAAAACTAGTGTCCAGAGTTTGTAAAAGGGAGAGTGTAAAATGAGAGTTTATGTTGGGTTATGCGTGTACTTGAGCACCCCCCCCCCCTCCAGTGACTGTCCAGCTTTGACGTGAAGGCGTTGACAGATTCGGTAGTAACAACATCCGCGGGGAGACTGTTCCAGGTGTTAATTGCCCTGATGCTGAAAAACTCTGATGTCTTCCACCGATATCCCGTCATAATTGCAGTCTGCTTCAGTAACTGATACCTTGTTTATTTGTTTCGCACTTTAAAAACAACAACAATATGTACATATTAGTGAATTATGAAACATGAATAGTGCAAGGGAGGCCAAAAGCATACAGCTTATAAGAAGGCCTTCCTATATTATCTTATTACAAATTCATATAAAGTTAACAAAAGAAATAAATAAGAACCTAAATAAGTATGGACATCTACCTTAGTGCCCGGATGTTAAACCTTCATTCACACCCAATATCTATTAAAGCAAACCTTAAAGCATGCGTGAAGGTCACGCATTTCATACGAAAGAAATGTTGACATATATTCTACGGATGCTTAGCCGTAGTAATCAAAGATGACTGTGTGTGATCTATGTGGTGGATGAAAACCACAAACTTCAAGAGACAAGACGAATTCCTTCCTCTCCCAACAGCGTAGATTTAGTCCTTTCTAGGACAAGCAAATCAGGAGAATGCAGGAGGGATATTCACTCTAGTAGAACGTTCATTGACCTAATCGTTCGGTCATGGAACTATTTTAAACGTGTGCGGCTATACATGTACCAAAGACTTGGTATTAACTCGGCAATCGTACATGGTACCATGTATGGCAACAACTACTAGTAGCCCCATTTGACCGAACCTTAAAAATCCGTAACCCTTGCCTATCTTCTAGCGGGTCAAACTCCATATCATTTGAAATCAAGGTGTCTTGGTACATAGTTGTAGTAGAAAACGGAGGTCAATAATTGTGCTTAATCTCTACCAGACTCAGGCATTGCCGTGTAGTAATAGGGGACTTTGGCCAAGTTTGGAAAAGTCTAGTAGGAGTTCATTGGCTTAGAAGTGAACTGACTGGCCGGCGGATAGCTGGATAGAGTGCAAAAGGCTGAAATCCCATGGCAACACATTTGTCGCTATTTGGCCAAATTGTTCTCTTTTTCATCCAGCTGACACGTCTACGTCTGCTTGGAGGCTAAATTGTGCTTTGCTCACGAGATATGAGTGTTTAAAGTTTAAACCTAACTTATCCCTATCTAACCCAAACCCTAAAAAGTTTGATCCATAACTCTAACCTATCAACCTATCTCGAGTTCGAATCCGGCTGCGTGTCACCGATCTTGTGCCATTGGGAAAGGTACTTGCCGGAGATTTGGTTCCATTTCAAGCATTGGAATTTCTAATTATCACAGACTTAAAACCATCCGTTTCTGAAGTGCATCGGGACAATTCTGATACTACTATCTTGAAAATATCCGAGGAATGAAGTTTTGACATCCAGGCAATTAGATGCAAGGTATCAGTTACTGAAGCAAGCGGATAAAATTTGGAAACGGTCAAACGTTTAGACAGCTTTATTTTGACCGTTACCAAATTTCACAATTTCATCCAGTTTTTGCGCGTCACACACAAAAATTGTGTTATTTGTATATGATTCTGCGGGAAGACACAAGCAATGCCGACTATCACACACTAACTCACCATCCAAAGTTATCAATGCCAGGTGCATCCTTCTAGTTCGTTTCTTGTCAACCTTGGCATTGTTGCCATGTGCCCAGAACAGCGTTCGGGGCAATGAACGTTCTACTTCGGCGACTTGACTTGTGTCATGGCACAACAATGGTTCATCACTGTAGGACTGCAGCAGGACTGTCTGCAAACATGAAAAATAATGCAAGCATGAAAAATGATGCAAACATGTTTGTTTTAGAATGTCTTTGATCCTGAGTCCAAACGTTGCTAGCCGTGCATAAATTTACGAACCTTTGTGAGAATGTGCTGTCTTGATCAGTTTGTTCAATGACCTTTAGTTGGTCTTGTCTTCATGTTCTCCCAAGGAACTATTTCAAAATATAACCGTTGCTCCACAACATATCAGCCAATGAGCGATAAGATATGGGTATAAAACAAGGCAGTCCTCGTCTCCGCTCAGAGTGCGTCTTCAGTTGGTCATCAGACCTAGGAAGAGTGCGAGCCACCCGTCTCTAAGCGGTACCACATCGCAGGAGAGCCGACAGACATCCAAGATGCGCCCGCTGGTTACTTTGCTGGCCTTCTACTTCCTCGTGGTCGCTGTGAAGAGTGCCCCAGCCGAAGAAGAAACCGGTGGTAAGTTGTAGGGATTCCAGTCGCTTTCCTAACATTCCTTTTCCAATAGAGGCAGCGCCTGCCGAGAGATCAAAGATTTGACAGGTCGAATTTTTCTGAACTTTTTTTGTATGTATTGTATCTCCTTCTGTTGTATGTTTTGCATCTTCTAAATTACATCCTGTATTATTGTTCAATTACGAACGCAAGGGTCACGTAAATCCAAGTGTGTGCGTGTGTGCATGCGTGTTTTTGTACCGGCAGAAATACTCAGATTGACTGGTTCCATAGCGCTATAGTATCTCCTACGGGGTGAGATCAATAGGTTTTCGGCCTCACCCAGAAATTTGATAACAAACACAACTCATAGTATGAAGACTTTTATCAATATCCTCCAAATTTCATATCATTGCAGTCATTACTTTCCAGGGAACGCCTTTTTGAAAATCAATAGGTAAGTGGCGAGAAAAAAAAAAAGGGTGAACTCAGATCAGACATGTGTGGTCGAGTTCCCCATTATATAAATTAGTAAAAGACATTGTCAGAAGTTAGATAATGATTCCTTTCGTATTTCAAGTAGAAAGGAGTGGGTGTAGTCTGACTTCGAGCAGAGCAAGTTGGTATGTTTTTTTCCCTTCTCTCTTTAACTACCATTACTGGGTGTTGCCTGCAAAGTAATGATCATAATGACTTGAATTTTGTTACACATCCATAAAAGACTTCATACTTGACATCTATGCTTCGAAATCTGAGTTGTGCTTATCATTTTTGGGTGAGGCCGTAACTTGATCACCCCTCGTGTCTCCATCATGTGTTTTGTAGAGGCGGTCCTGCCGGATCCGAACCGCGGTGTGGAGACTCCGGAGCTGCCGGAGGAGGTGGAGGAGATCCTCCTGGAAGCGAGGATCAAGGAGGCCGAGGGGCCTGAGGATCGCAAAAAAAGAGAGGTAAGGACGACGGAATACAACAGCGTTAATTCCATATCACTCGAGCTACCAGCCGGCGGAGGGCAATCCCTGTAGGGCAGGGAAAATAATACGCATTTCACTGGAAAATGTGCCGGAGGCTGGATGTTTTTTAACAAAAATTGTAACCTAAATTCCAACGTCCAAATCCGGTATTCAAATTTGCCTCAGCGGCGCACGCGAAGTCCGTTCGAATTTACTTTCGATGGAAATTCGTTCAATATAACTTCGAAGCCCGTGCAATGCATATAGAGTACAACGCGCGGTATTCCGTATCACCCGAGGTACGGCCCGACCGCGGGTGGGATAGCCCGGCAGCCGGATGGTGATCGACCCGCGGGAGGGCTGGGGCCGAGATTGAAAACCAATTCATGTTTCTGTGACCAAACCCAGGCCCAACCCGCAGAAGAATCGGCAGACACCTGTGAGGACCTCTACAGAGACGAGTGTTCCTGTCGGTACTGGGCAGCGTCAGGCTTATGCACTGCAACTAATCGCTTCACGATCGACTTTATGCATACTGAATGCCAGAAGTCGTGTGGGCTGTGTCCATCTACTGAAGGTAAGGACTCAGTCACGTACGTCGCACGACTGTCGTACGATCGCAAACTCGACGTATTTGTGGGACAGTCACACATTTATTTATTTTTCTATACTTAATTGTTGTTGTTTTTTATGTGCTAAATCATCAGACAAACTGTAACGTTTTTGGTATCCCAGACTGATTGCAGGAAGTCTTGATCTTGCGATATTTTTTCTCACTATTTTGTTTTTCATTCAAGTGTTGAGACAGTTTAAGACATAGTTAGACATTGACATAATTCAATATATCAATTGATTTTTAAAAGACACACCTTCTGCTAAGATCATCGAATCGATCTATCATAGAAAATGGGGGACATTTCATTTTCAACTGTTTTCAAAAAAGAAGTCAAACCCTGCAATAGTAACGTAGGTTTTAGAATCGTACTCGATATTCTGTATATACATACAAGCAGTTAATCTTTGTATGTTAGAATTTACATTATTTGTTTATGTATTTGATTGTGTTCACTTGAAATTAGCCCCATGGGCAACAATTTGCAATAAAACATTTCATATGTTGTTTTTTTAAAGCCCAAGTGTAAACCTCCATCCAATGGTGAAATATCTAATAGCACAAAGTAACGTAACATAGAGAGCAAAGTCGGTATTCAACCGGTTTTGTAGAGCACACCTTCCTGCATGCTTCTCACTAATGGTGGAATTGCAGGATTGTGTGGGTTAGTCTATATAGGCGGTTTGTCAAAACGCAGTGCGCTTTATGTATTCATAGTGACGGACTTTGCTATAAACTGATGTAATGGATATTTTTATCATTCATGGTGCAATCTATGATGAAGTGCACTTAACTTCATCCTTCACTGTAAAGCATTTGAGGTACAAAATTGACAGACTCTTTGCTCTAATGCTTTATCATAGAGGAGTGTACAGACTTCTTAGCCCAACAAGTTTGCGAGCGAGTTAAGACGTACCAAGAGACAAGCCAGGAAATGAAGACGTTAGCCGAGGCCTGCTGCAACAAGACCATTGGGAGATGTCCTGGTAAGGTCGGTAAGGTCTAGGGAATCATTGAAACATCACTTAAATACGTTGGGATCATCGTCAGAGCATTTTGGGAGTCATTGAGACTTTGGAAATCATTGAGAGATCATTTTTCAGTGAGAGACCATGGAGATTGAAAGATTATTGAAAGACATTGGGAATGGTTGAATTGTCATTAGAACGCATTGGGGGCTATTGAAGGATAATTGACAACCTTAACGAATCATTGAAAGATCATTGAAATACTTCAACCATCTTTGAAAGACCTTTGGAATCAATGAAAGACATTTGAAAGACCTTCGGTCGAATCAACATGGCCAAAGTAAGATTCCCGAATGATGACATATTATATCATATCATGATCCAGAAATCTCTACGCATATTGTGTCTCTAACATTTTAGATGTCGAGCACATACTACATCTCTTCTTCTAAAAAAGAATTAGATGGCTCAAGTCTAGCGATCGGTGGGTGGGACTGAAGCAGATATCTCACGGAAGATGCGGCACTTCGGTGTCGTCATTGCATTCTAAATTGGATTTGTGTTACCCTTGTGTCCATGACGGAATATCATACAAAACATACAAGTATGAATAAAACACAACAAAACAAACAAAGCGTGTTTACCCACAAAACGTTGAGCTTTCTGCACAATCTCTTGGACGCAGCAATGCCGTCAATAGGGCTGGGTACTGGTACAGAAAATTCAGGTCCGTGTCCGGTTCAGGTCCAGAGGTTCAGGTCCAGCTGGTCCGGACATGAACCTGGACCTGATTATCTGTGAAACTTATGAATGTGCGACACTCAACAATGGTCCATTTCACTACAAAAGATTCTTTTCGGTGGGGTATCCGACGTTCATTGGCGTTTTGAAATAATATCTTCATGTAAACAACACTAACTAGTACTGCCTCTGATTTAGACCAAGTCTGACCGTAGAAGGTTGGTAAAAATGACTGTCAACTCTCCTCTACTTCGCTTTTGTTCTTAACTTGGACCTTTAAGCCTTCGAACTCTGACCTCACACGACGCACTCAGAAGCCCCCACCACGGAGGTCAACCACGCTAGCCTGGACGAAGTACAAAATCTTAATAACAAATCTTATGCTTAGCTTTTATGTTTCACCCGCCCACCCACGACGT
Source organism: Branchiostoma floridae (assembly GCF_000003815.2). NCBI lineage: Eukaryota > Metazoa > Chordata > Leptocardii > Amphioxiformes > Branchiostomatidae > Branchiostoma > Branchiostoma floridae. The sequence continues at coordinate 22,592,513 of NC_049982.1, forward strand.
GTTGAAAATGACACTTTGTTTCAGAATTATTTGTACAAAAACACAGTAACTGTTGAACTTTCAAACTGATTACTTAGTCTTATTGACACCATTAGTCATTCGGCAATGAAAAGTACTTAGATGCTCTATCTTCTTGACACCTTTGTTGTTGATGTATCGTTGTAACGTTTTACACAGAGCCAGTGACAGACGAGTTCGCGCAACACTGCTTGGAAGCCCACAACGAGAAGCGTGCACGACACAATGCACCGCCCCTGACCTGGGACCCGGTGAGTACCAGTTTTGTTCATATCTCATAATTACCCCCGAAAAGGAGATTCACCTCCGATGGGAGTACTGCTTTTGGTTGTGTTGGTGTGTTTGCATCTATAATTCAATTTATAGGTGTGTGAGTTGTTGATGTCCCGAAGATACATGGTGCTTTTGGCCCGCTTAGTAGTATTTTCAGGTACGGCAGCAGAACAGGCCGATACCCACCCCCATCCCACCACAAAAGTAAATCCTCGCAAACTTTTCCCCATTAACAGTAAGACATTTCCATTCTACAGATGTGTGCACAAGAGGCCGCACGGTACGCCAAGAAGCTGAAGGCCGAATACGACGCGAACCCGAGACGTTACCCGCTCATTCACTCCTCACGGGCTGAGCGTACCTGGGCTGTGAACGGAAAGAACATCGTGTAAGTCAACATCTTCTACCTAGTCTTTAGGGTGCAGTCACAATAGCCTGTATATGAAGGCCGTATGAGCAACGTATAGGCGCGAGGCTTTACAATGGAGGTCCGGGAGCCATTTCCTGCACTTTCCGGGGCAAATTTTACTAATAGACTCACTAAGATTGAATGAAATGTCTATCAGTGAAAAATGCAAATCAGTCATGCCTTTGAAAAAAATCTTGACATGAAAAAGTTGACCTTCGAGCGTGAAAAAGCGGACCTTTGATCGTGTAGCCTAGGGGGGTTCTTCCCCCGACCCCCCCCCCCCCCCTGGGCATGTATATCCATGTAACTCATTACATCAAATTTACATTATCGCGGTGTTTTCCCCAGGCATGGTGAGAGCCTGTACTGGACCTGGTCGCAAGCCCCGGACTGTACTGGGAGCAGTAAGTACAAGAACCCCATTGAGGCCTGGTATGCCGAGAAGTCGGACTATAAACGAATGCGGGGGAGGGGACAGCCTGTCTCCTATCGGGGCATCAGGCTGTACGGCCACTTCACTCAGGTCAGCAAGGATGGCTTCTCTCCTTCCATGACTCTCTTTCCACTAAGCATCAATTACTGAAAAAACAGTGATAGGGGTGGGTACCGGTAGTGTACGGGTTCAAAACCGTTTTTTCTTGTTGAAAACATTAGTTTGTTTGTGCCATCAGTGTACCGGATGATTTGACCGATTCGAAAATGAGCAGATTACAGATCCAAGAAAAGAACAAGGGTGAAGTAGAGGGTAATTGGTAACTATTTTTACCAGGCTTCTACAGTCAAACTTAGTCTAAAACATTGGCGGTCAGTGTTGTTTACATGACTCGGATGGGATTTTAAAACATCAATGGACGTCAGATTCTCGCCAAACAGAATCCTATGTAGCAAAATGAACCATTGTTTTGAGTATGGCTCATTCACAAGTTTTCACAGATGATAAGGTCCAGGTTCAGGTCCCAGAGTTTGGCTCGGCGGCTGCCCAAACCCCCCACCCCTGAAAAATATGTTGGGGGGGGTCGCCCTCCCCCCCCCCCCCCAAAAAAAAAATCAAGCTGAAACCTTGTGTATTATTTTGATGATGGAAATTTCATTAAATCACGCTAGTCTAACGGCAAGATTTACGCCTGAAAACGCAAGAAATGACGGTCAAGATTTCAAAATTTTCTCCGGACCTCCCTAGAGATGACTTGTGCCTCCGGCGCTCACAACGACATGGTGAAAATTTGTTGAGGCGTGGGTCATCGCCCGCAGACATCTCTTTCTTTGACAAAAATGTCATTAGATTTAGCATAGTCCCTCAGCAAAATTTGTCCTTCAAAATACAGAAAATGGCGTTTCAGAGGGTGCAGATTTTAAAACTTCCCCAGACCAACCTTGCGACAGCTTGCACCTTCGGCACTCGAAATCGTGAATAGATTTGGGGGCATCGCCCTCGCTAAAATCATGTGTCTTTCCAACAGAATTGTCATCAAAGTTAGCTTAGTCTGGCAGCAAAATTTGCCCGTCGAAACGCAGGAAATTGCGTTTTAGAGGGTCAAGATTTCAAATTTTCCCGGGGGAGCATGCCCCCGGACCACCCGGCGCGACGGGTAGCGCCTTCGGTGCTACATGCGCCGCAAAGTTCTGTCAGTAAAAGTTCGCCACCACCACCCCCACCCCCCAAACGAAATTTGCTGCCGCCGCTTCTGGGTCCGGACCTGGACCTGATCCTCTGGACCTGGACCATACCTGGACCTGGAATTTTCTGTACCGGTACCCATCACTATACAGTGACCAAAGTTGGAGATGAGTGATCCCTGATTTCGAGCATGATGCAAGGTAAAAATGCGGAGATCGTGTGGCGTAAGCGGCTGCGCTTTGGACTCAGGCCCAACACGTCCCGGGTTCATGTCACCGATCCTGTGCACTTGGGATTGGGACCTTAAATTTCCTCACTTCACTCAGGTGAAAAAAGTGCACCTTCAGCTAGGGCTGTTCCTCAGATAGGACGTTAAATGGAGATTCCGAGTTCGGGGAGGGCCACACCTCGGGCACGTAACCCATCACAATTATTGAAAAGAGTAAGGGTCATTCCCTGTGCGAGTGGATCATACTTACAATTGGTACGTACATTGTGTACGTTCCATAATCATCATTGTCATGATCGTGGGCACTAACGGAAGATAGAAAGAAAGAAAATTATAATTTTAAATCTTCGTTCATTCAATGGTCACTGCACTGTTGCAGCCTCTAGTACAAATTACTTTTTGTATTGACTTTCTCAACGATATCGTACATACATGAAGGAATAGACCGACTGAATGATTGATAAAACATAGACGTATATATCATACATATGTTGATTGATAGATGTTAATACACATGCACAAACACTTACACACACACACGCACATACATGTACGAACACATGCACAGAGTTTATTTCCTTCACCACGCAATTGCTTTTTGCAAACATGCATCTCGACTTTAAATCACGAAACTGTAATGGGAAATCTCTCCGTGGGTTTTTCAGATGGTGTGGAAAAACTCAGGCTCAGTTGGCTGTGGCAGATCTGACAACAAACCCAACAACATCCTGGTCTGCTACTACCAGAAAACTGGCAACGTATACCAGACGGCTGCATTCAACAGAAATGTCGAGATCTAGACAAAATGCCACATCTGGTCGAGACATCATACTTGGTTAAACAATGGGTGATATAGACCACTGAGCTATGCTGAAACTGCTGTTGCTTTGTCTGTAGACAAAACAAACTCCTATTCTAGTTCTTTGGACGGTCAACGCGTTCGGAACTTGCTGTTCATGATCAGCACTAGTACTCACCAATCTTGAATTGTGCCTTCAGTACCCATTCAATCCACATATGTTCTTAGCAAATTTGTCTCAGCTTTCAACAGCCCAGGCACACGCATATGTGTTACTGTTAATGAACAAGTAATGCATGATTCAGTAGACCGAATACACCATCTTTTAGTGTTTGTTGTAAGTACAATGATTCTGTTTACAGGGCAACAGTGATTTCAACAAAAACTCGGTGGCCTACCACCTATGGCACAACGACACTACGCATGGCCAACGACAACGATACCGATCTACATATAAATGTAAAATATAAATCTATAATTGGAGACATTATTTTTCTGTTAACAACGATTTGCAGCCCTAATTCTAACACATTCACCAGGGAGTTTCCAGGTCGACTGCACTATAATTATATAAATAACACATAATGGCATATACCATAGATGTTCATAGAGTTTAACATAACAATTAGCTTAACATTACAATGTTTTCTGTTAGATTGAAACTCATACGAACTACAAATACCGGCACTTTGCTGTGGCTTCAATAATATGTATTAATAGATATTCACCTATACCTATAACATTAAAATGACTCTGTACTATGCTATTCAAAATAAATAGAGTGTGGAAATACTATGCCAAGTGTGACTCGTGATCATTGATGAATGTCGTCTACTATTTGAATGAATGAAAGACCTTTATGACACATTTATGTTCTAAATTGCAACCTGAGTACAGATCATGGTGACAAAGTGTTTCTTAGAACAATGATATACAAAATGTGCATGTACATGTAGGAGTGTGCGTGTGGATAGCTAATGTATACTAATTACGTACAAGTTCAACTTCTCACTATTCAAGAATAGAACTTACTGGTTAACATATATATTGCATGAATATGAATTTTTCTGGGCTAATTGAATGCTTCTATTCAAATATCGAAAACTAGGGAACTTGTGTACAATTTAAAAGTCAGGATATCTCTTTTACTATTTCACTGAACCCCAATCCTTCTATCTCACATCACCTCACCTCTAATGGTCCACGGTCTTCATCAAGAGAGTCGGATCCCCAAAGATTGCCCACGTTTTGGCACGTAGGCAGCACGTATTTGCACGCAGGGCGGGTTGTGCACTTAACCTTAGATGGGATTACTAGTACGGTTGCCATATATGTACGATTGCCAAGCTAGTACCATGTCTTGCCTTCCTTGGTAAAGGTGCAACCTTGCACTTCTTACTATGTGCTCATACCAGCGTATCCGTACATGTCAAGACAGCTCCATGACCGACCGAGCAGGTCAATGAACGTTCTACTACCATGAACATCCCTTCTGCATTCTCCTGATTTTCTTGTCCTATTTTTGGCATCCGTCTGTCTCGGAAGACAATGGTAGGCAGACAGGGTGGGTTTAAGGCGGCCCGTCTGACTTTTTAAGGTGAAGTAGGGGTGTGCACTTCCTTCTCCACCCTCTCGTCCACTGGCGCACCTCCTACAGGGGCAACTGTATGCAACGTGTAAGACGGCCCCAGCAGATGCAGGTTTGATGTTTGGAGTTTCCGTCTCCTAGGAGGACTTCCGACCAAGGATGAAAGGGGTTCCTCCTACCCCTGACCCTGCTTGTCCTATATATAGAACCTAAAGGCCTGGATCTACGCTGCTGGGGGAGGAAAGAATTAGTCTTGAAGTTCGTAGTTTTCCTCCACCACATAAATCACACAGTCATCTTTGATTGTGCGCCTAAGCATCCGTAGAATATATGTAAAGCTACCGCCGTACGTGCAACTGCGTGGGTAATCTTTTGGGATCCGTACGTGGTAAGTGCCGCCTCCGTATGAAATCGTACGGAATCCAACGGATTTGGGAGCTCGCAGACACGCCGCAGACCTCTACGTGCATGTCGAACATTCTCTGCCATTGTACGGGAGGCGCGCGTGTCCCATAAAGCAAATAAGGAAACCGTACGTACGCAGCACGTGTAAGTAGGGCCTGCACACGGTAACGTGGCAATCGCACGGAGATTGTACGTTGTAAGCACTTACCACTTGCGCAACGAACGATGCACGCAACCGGCTCACGGCCAGGCGTGGCGTGTAGCCCGCATACTTACACCTTGCGCAACCATGCGAGTGACGTGCGTTGAGACGTACTCCCTCCCTGCTCTTGCCAGTCCTTCTCCACGTTTTCAGAAAAACGTGGCGGATGTGACCTAAAAAACGTACAAAAAGCACGTACGGCGGGTTGTGCCCCTAGCTTAAATTATTACTTTGGTATAAAATACGCGAGCTTTACGCGTGATGGCCTGCTGGAGATTAGGTTCCATTTCAAGCATTGTCAACGAATTTTGACATACTCACAATCATCCTTTTCTGAAGTGCTTTGGGACAATTCTGATACTACTATCTTGAAAATGTCCTAGGTGTGAATGAAGTTTTGACATCCATTCAGTTATATGTGCAAGGTATCAGTTACTGAAGCAAGCGGATAAAATTTGGAAACCGTCACAAGTAACTTTAATTGCGTGTCACACACAAAAATTGTGTTATTTGTATATGATTCTGCGGGAAGACACAAGCAATGCCGATTATCACACACTAACTCACCATCCAAAGTTATCAATGCCAGGTGCATCCTTCTAGTTCTTTTCTTGTCAACCTTGGCATTGTTGCCATGTGCCCAGAACAGCGTACGGGACAATGAACGTTCTACTTCGGCGACTTGACTTGTGTCATGGCACAACAATGGTTCATCACTGTAGGACTGCAGCAGGACTGTTTGCTGCTGTTAATGAAAGAATGTTTGTTTTAGAAGGTTAAAGTCTTTGATCCTGAATCTAAACGTTGCTAGTCATGTAAATGTGTAAATTTACGAACCTTTGTGAGAAAGTGCTGTTTTGATCAGCTTGTTCAGTGACCTTTTTTTCAACATTTTCTTGTGTCTACTTTCTACTTCTGATGTTCACGTTAATAGTTCAATATTGCGACGTGATAAAAGTTCTCTACTGCTACGGGAACACTTTAAATACACTATTTGGATGGCATCTTTTTTCATCTTAGTTGGTCTTGTCTTCATGTTCTCCCAAGGAACAATTTCAAAATATAACCGTTGCTCCACAACATATCAGCCAATGAGCGATAAGATATGAGTATAAAGCAAGGCAGTCCTCGTCTCCGCTCAGAGCGCGTCTTCAGTTGGTCATCAGACCTAGGAAGAGTGCGAGCCACCCGTCTCTAAGCGGTACCACATCGCAGAAGAGCCGACAGACATCCAAGATGCGCCCGCTGGTTACTTTGCTGGCCTTCTGCTTCTTCGTGGTCGCTGTGAAGGGTGCCCCAGCCGAAGAAGAAACCGGTGGTAAGTTGTAGGGTCGCTTTCCTAACATTCATTTTCCAATAGAGGCTGCGAAAGCGCTTCGCCTGCCGAAAGATCAAAGATTTGACAGGCGGAATTTTTCTGAACTTTTTTATTTGTATTGTATCTCCTTCTGTTGTATGTTTTGCGTGTTCTAAATTACATCCTGTATTATTGTTCAATTACGAACGCAAGGGTCGCGTAAATCCAAGTGTGTGCGTGCGAGCGTGCATGCGTGCGTGCGTGTTTTGTGCCAGCAGAAATATTCAGATGCCCGTTTAATCACAAGAAAGGTCACAACATCAGACATTGACTGGTTCCATAGCACTGTAGTACATCCTACCTCCATCATGTGTTTGGTAGAACCGGTTCTGCCCGATCCGAAGCAGTCTTTGGAGACTCCAGAGCTGCCGAAGGAAGTGGCGGAGATCCTCCTGGAGGCGAGGACCATGGAGGCCGAGGGCCCGGAGGATCGCAAGAAAAGAGAGGTAAGGCCGACAGAATACAACACCGTACATTCCGTATCACTCGAGCTATCAGCCGGAGGGCGATCCATGTATGGCTGGATAAAAACACGCATTTCACTGGAAGATGAGCCAGAAGTTGAAGAAATTTGATGTCATTGAACAAAAATTGAAACATAAATTCCAACGTCCGAATCCGGTATTTAGATTTGCGACAGCGGGGCACGCGAAGTGCGTTTCGAATTATTCGATGGAAATTCGTTCAATATAACTTCGAAGCTCGTGCTTAATATAGATTATGTCATACCTGGGCCGCGAAAACGTTGGATACAGGTGTTCAGGACCGTGTGATAACTTTCCTTATGTCATACCTGTGACGCGAAAACGTTCGATACGGGTGTTCCGGACCGGGCCATAACTCTCGTATCACACAGGTTCGAAAGGCGTATCACACAGGCTTTCTTGGAGTAAATCGAACCATTTCGAGCGTCCGGTTGGCAATTCAATGCCTGATTCGGACGTTGGAACATTGCTGTTGCAACACTTTTTGCTCGAGGGCACCAAATTTGTTCAACTTCTATCTGGCGCATTTCGCATCAAAACATGGGTTTTCTCAGGTGGGTATGACATGAATAAAATACAACATGGTGTATTCTGCATGATCCTCGGTCCCAGCCCTCCCGCGGGTCGGATCACCCTCCGGCCTTCGGCCGTCGGGCGATCCGGACCCGCGGTCGGGCTGATACCTCGGGTGATACGGAATACACCGTGTTGTATTCTATATGTATCACGCAGGTTCGAAGTTGTATCACACAGGCTTCCTTCGAGTAAATCGAACTATTTCGAACGGGCTGAATGCGGATGTGATAGCCCGACGGCCGGATGGTGATCGACAAGCAGGAGGGCTGGGACCGAAATTGCAAATAAAGATATCAATTCATGTTTCTATGACCAAACCCAGGCCCGATCCCGGAACACCTGTAGGGACTCGTTTGGAGACGAGTGTTCCTGTCGGTACTGGAAAGCGGTACACTCCTGCGTGTACGACTTTGTGCATAATGACTGCGAAAAGACGTGTGGGCTGTGTCAATCAACTGAAGGTAAGGACTCAGTCACGTTCCCCCCTCCTCTGGCACTTTTATTTACTTAATTGTTATTGATTTTTATGTGCGAAATAAGCAAGCAAACAAACAGACCTTAACATTGGACTCGAGCATGTTGTCGCAGACTGATTGCAGGAAGTCTTGTGACATTTTTCTCAATATTTTGTTTTTAAGTGTTGACACAGTTAAGACGTAGTTATAACAAACTCAAAGTAAACAAATTTGAATTAGCGCCACGACTAAACATGTATATACAGATAAAATGAAACTCTCTCAATGGTACCCTCCCGATGACAACTACAAATGACAACATTTAGACGACCTTTAAGCCTCCAAAACCACACTTAGCTTCATCCTTCACTGTAAAGCATTTGAGACTCTTTACTCTAATGCTTTATCATAGAGGAGGAGTGTAAAGACTACTTAGCCCAACCACTTTGCGACCGCGTCAAGACGCTCTGTGGGACAAGCGAGGACATCGACACGTTCGCCGGGGCCTGCTGCAACAAGACCATTGGGGGCTGTGTTGTTGGTAAGGCCTAGGGAATCATTAAAACATCACTCAAATACTTTAGGATCATCGTCGGATAATCTTGGGAGTCATGGGGACTCTTGAAATCATTGAGAGATCATTTTTCAATGAGAGACCATGGAGATTGAAAGACTATTGAAAGACCTTGAGAAATCATTGAAAGATAATTGAAAGACATTGGGAATGATTGAATTAAGGGTTAATGACTCGCCCCGAGGTGTATATGGTGTCATAACGCCTGGTCCTTTGCTATAATTACCACCGAATGAAACATCATGTACACCGAGGAACAGGCGGGTCATTAACGTTATTATCATATATCCTATCCAAACTTGCAATATCCTGTATGACGCATAGATCTCTTGGTACTATACGTGTGAGTTCCGTTGTCGAATTTCTGAAAATTCACATTTGTTCTTTGGTACACACTTTTGTAAGGAGATTACAGATTGCATTTTGAAACCAAAATTTCCACAGAAAATATTCGAAACACTGCAGTCTTTAACTCATTACCAATGCTAACAGAAGGAGCCATCCCCCTCTTGCAGTCTGTACTTATTCCCTCTGCTCTGGCATATGTTTCGCTCCTTTTGATTGGCCAATGCCTGCATACTCCTTATTTTCTTGTTTGTATTGCTCCATCTGATTGGCCTGATTGATCTACATGACCTCACATATGTACTCACATTTACACTTCTTTGCAGATATCGATGGATGCGATCCCAACCCATGCGATGCCAATGCTGCCTGTACAGACATTCCGGCCCCTGGGACCGGTCAGGTCTGTACGTGTAACACTGGGTATGAGGGAGATGGACACACATGTACAGGTAACATCATTCTTTATCGTGTATGAATGTGACTTTGAGTGTGTGTGTATGTATGTGTGTTACATCATGATTTTTCACTGGTAGATAGCTCGTAGGACAGAGAGTAAATGGTATAGAGTTGGTCCAACAAGAAAAAACGGTTTTGTACGGCCGGTACCCACCGCTAGCCGTCAACGTGCCGCAGCTTCAGTGAAATACATGACCTCACATATGTACTCACATTTACACTTCTCTGCAGATATCGATGGATGTGCTGGCGACCCGTGTGATGCCAATGCTGCCTGTACAGACATTCCGGCCCCTGGGACCGGTCAGGTCTGTACGTGCAACACTGGGTACGAGGGAGATGGATACACGTGTACAGGTAACATCATCTTTATCATATGTGAATGTGACTTTGAGTGTGTATGTACATGCATGTGTGTTACATCATGATTTTTCACTGGTAGATAGCTTGTAGGACATAGAGTAAATGGTATAGAGTTGGGCACCCTAGCGGCTTGCTTTGGAACTTCAGGGCAGGTTTAGAGTCAGACTTTGACGGTTTTGTACCGGTACCCACGGCGAGCCGTCAACGTGCCGCATCTTCAGTTAAATACATGACCTCACATATGTACTCACATTTACACTTCTCTGCAGATATCGATGGATGCGATCCCAACCCATGCAATGCCAATGCTGCCTGTGCAGACGTTCCGGCCCCTGGGACCGGCCAGGTCTGTACGTGCAACACTGGGTATGAGGGAGATGGACACACGTGTACAGGTAACATCTTTCTTTATCATGTATGAACGTGACTTTGAGTGTGTGTGTATGTATGTGTGTTATACATCATGATTTTTCACTGGTACATAGCTCGTAGGACAGCCGTCAACTTGCCGCAGCTTCAGTGAAATACGTGTACACGCGATAGCTCCCGTCACATCGATGAAGTTCAGAGGTACACAATACAAAAATTACTCAACCAATTGGATAAGTTAGCGTCATCTAAATAACGTTTTTTGTCTGTTTTGCAGGTGGAGAACAAGATGGTGAGCTGAACGTTCGTTATGATCAAATATTCAGTCACTTTATGAATACGGTATGGTACATATGTGTATTTACTGTGATCAGACGGTTCTTTATGAAGCCAAGTGGAACCGTACTTTCCAAAAGAAAAGTCTTACCAACATTTCTGATCGTTCAACTCCAGTCGTGGTCATCCCCGAATGACCTGCTAATGTGACATCACGTTGTTACTTGGCTTAGTGAGAAGTTGATAATGATAATACGTTGCAGAAACGTTCGGGCCACGCTGTTTGGCAGCCCACAACGAGAAGCGTGCAAGACACAATGCACCGCCCCTGGTCTGGGACCCGGTGAGTTTTGGTCATATCTCATCATTACCCCCGAAAAGGAGATTCACCTCCGATGGGAGTACTGCTTTTGGTTGTGTTTACGATGGATTTGTTTCAATTTATAGGTGTGTGAGTTATTGATGTCCCGAAGACACATGGTGCTATTGATCTCCCCCCCCCCCCCCCAGTAGTATTTCAGGTACGGCAGC
>NC_049982.1:22603943-22621300 GCF_000003815.2 Branchiostoma floridae
TCACTGTTTGTATCTCTTATCAATATGAAGACCGTACGAAACAGCCGTTGTGGGTACTCCATATGGCACCTTGGGACTGCCGTCATTGCGTGTTTCCTGTGCACTTTTGACGCCGTCGAAACATGCTGTGTGGCACGCTTACATACCTGAGCAACTGCTCAGAAACAGCGTACAGTGACCAAAGTTGGAGATGGATGAGTGATCCCTGATTTAGAGCACGATGCAGGGTAAAAATGTTGAGATCGTGTGGCGCAATCGGCTGCGCTTTGGGCTCAGGCCCAAGAGGTCCCAGGTTTAAAACCTGCCATGTCACCTATCCTGTGGCTGTGCACTTGGGATGGGAACTTTACACGACTTTATTTCCTCACTACACTCGGGGAATTTAGCCACACCTCGAGCACGTATAAGAACCCACCACACTTAACAAAAAGAGTAGGCTGGGGTCATTCCCTGTGCGAGTGGATCATACGTACAATTGAGTTACCTTGCGCACGTGCCATAATGATCATCGCCATGATTGTGGGCACTAACGGAAGAAAGAATATGATAATGATAATAATTTTTATCTATAAAATTCGTTGAGCGATCTGCCAAATCTTCGTTCATTCAGTGGTCGCTGCACGGTTGCAGCCTCTAGTGGAAAGGGGTTGTATACTATGTAAATTGACATTACGTTTATATTAACTTTCTTAACGATATCATACTCATCACATGGGTATATACATGGAGGTATGGACTGACTAAATGATTGATAAAAACATAGATGTATATATTATACATGTTGATTGATAGATGTTCACACATATTAATGAGGTTATTTTAGATATAACCTCCTTGCATATGCACAAACACCTACACACACACGGACATGCATACACACACACGCACAGTGGCACAACATGTCTATTTCCTTGACCTGTGACGCAAGTGCTTATTGCAAACATAGTCTCGACTTTAAATCATGAAAATGTAACGTTAATGAGAAATGTGGATTTTTCAGATGGTGTGGAAGAACACAAACGCAGTTGGCTGTGGCAGATCTGACAACAAACCCAACAACATCCTGGTCTGCTACTACCAGAAAACTGGCAACATATTCAGCACGTGGGCATTCAACAGAAATGTCAATATCTAGACAAACGACACATCTGGTCGAGACATTACACTTGGTTTAACAATGGGTGATATAGACTACCGAGCTATGTTGAAACTGCTGTTGCTCTGTTTGTAGACAAAAAAAAAAAACTCCTGTTCTCGTTCCAAGCGTTCGGAAGTTGGTGTTATGATCAGCTATCACCAGTCGTTTGTGCATTCAGTATCCCTTCAATCCACGGTCTTTGTAAACTTGACTAAACTTTCAGCGGCCCAGATACACAGTGTGTGTGTTAATGCACAAGTTATGTAAGAGTCAGTACACCGAATACACCACCTTTTAGTGAATGATTTGCAACAGCGATTTCAACAAAAACTCGGTGCATACCACCTATGGTACAACGACATTACGCCTGGCCAACGACAACGATCTAGATATAAATGTATAACCTAAATCTATAATTGGAGAATTCCTTTCTGTTAACAATGATTTGCAGCGCTAATTCTAACACATTTATCAAAGAGTTTCCAGCTTGTCTGCACTAGATTACGTGAGCACATGCATATGATGGCATATACCATAGGTGTTCATAAAGTTTAACATAACAACTCACCCTAACGTTACAGTGTTTTCTGTTACCTGGCATTGAAACTCATATTGAGAACTACAAATACCAGTACTTCACTAATGTGCCCTCAAGAATATGTATTGATTACTCAACTATACCTTTAACATTAAGATGACTCTGTACTATGCTATTCAAAACAAATAAATAGAGTGTGGAAGTGCTATGTCTAGTGTGAGGTGTGGTCATTGATGAATGTCATCTACATTGTACTATTTGAATGAATGAAAGACCTTTATTGCACATTTATGCTCTTGCAAGCTGAGTACAGACAATGGTGACAAAGCATTTCTAAGAACAATGATATACATGTACAATGTAAGAGTGTGTGTGTGAATGGGTAATGTATACTATTATGTACAAGTTCAACTTCTTCTCACTTTTGAAGATGAATGGAGCTTAATACAACTTTATCACTCGGCAACCATTATAGATCAAAGACGAGGTCAATGAGGCAAACAGACAAAACCTATTTCTAAAATCATCTTCCATTTAGTTTTCCCCAAACCATACAAATTTTCACAATATAAGATCAAATAATAAATATCCTAACTAGTGTTATGCACTGACAGAAATAGCAATTTAGAGTAGCGTAGACTGATCCCATAGTGGTGTCTGGCGTGCAGGTTCAGGGCAAGCAACTTGCCAAACCAGACTTAAAGGCCTCTACTGTCGGGGCCTGGGCAATGTGCCCCGGCAGCTTATTCCACTCAACAACTGTGCGAGGGAAAAATGAAAATCTGAAGCAGTCCCTTTTGGATGTGATTTGCTGATATTTAAACATGTGGCTTCCTCTGGTTCTGCGTTGGGCTGGTTTAAGATACTGGGTTGGGGATATGTTTATGATACCATTAACAATTTTATATAAAGTGATAAGAGTGATAAGATCTATCATGGTCACCGTGTGAGAAAGGTGTATGGTTAACCTAATTGCATGAATATGAAGTTCTCTGGGCTATTTAAATGCTACTATTCAAATATAGAAACCTATGAAACTTGTGTACAGGATATCTCTTTCACTGAACGCCAATCCCTCTATCTCACCTCGCCTCACCTCACCTCACCAAGTCCCACCCTCATCTAGAGGGTCGGACCATGGTTGCGTCCAGCACTAGCCTCCTCCATCCTTTCAATTCTTTGCCCTTCCATATGCAGTCAGCTAGTATTCTGCCTGTCCATTCCTTGATGTCATCTCCCCATCACCTGTGTGGCCTCCCTCTACTTCTGGTGCCATAGATCTTCCCTTGTAGGATGTGGGTAGACATGGTCTGTGCCCGCGTAATAAGGCCAAAGCAACGGAGCTTCCTCCTTTTACTAGGTTTCTATCACCTTAAGATTTTCCAGCCCTGGCATCCACAATTACTGAGTTCTTTATGTGTTTCTGACACCAACGACATCAAAGGGTGACATTTGTCTGAATACATTCAGCGATGATAGGTCTACTTGCAGATCATAGACATTTGTACTAGACATAAACCCCTCTGATATCGTTGAACATCAAACTATCCAAAATCGTACTTCCAGGTCTTGATTACTGACGCCAGGTAATTGAATTAGACACTGATTACTCTTCCGTGAAGTCACAGTGAACACAGTAGTTGATTCTGGAACTTGCACAGCAGCTTGCGAAAATCATACTTTGGGGAAGTAAACGAAGCAAATATTGTAATATCTTGCCATTTTACGTTAAATTGCAATGACAATGACAACTTCATTGTCATTGTCATTGTCATTGTTAAATCACAATGAAATACCACTGTTTGCCTCTCGCCAATACTTTATGCAATCCTCCTTGTCTGGTTCAGAACTGGCTGCCGTGTTCATTGTGATATCATTGAAGTACATGTAATAAATAATGTTTGATTCAATTACCTGGTGGCAGGAATCAAGAGCCGCAAGCATGATCTTGGCCGGTATGATGTTCAATCAAATCAGAAAATTGTTTTATTTGGTGCAAATGTCTGTGTTCATGGGCCTCATGCATGTGTGCTAAGTAGGTCAAAGTGCCATTTCTTTCAAACCTTCTGTATTGAAGACATCAGTACGGTATTTCCCACCACACAAAGAGTATGCCACTCATCCACATTGTTTCTCATGGACCACCTACAAATACAAGTTTGGTTATTCAAAAGTTGTTCTGTCATCCTTGGTGCCCCTTTTCTATACAAAAATGTTAATCGGCAGGTGCTACTTCTAGCGACCAGAAGGTAAATAAACAATGAGAAAGGAGGGCCACTTCTGTCAAGTACCCCCTGTTACAAAACTTGGTCATTGATAAGAGGAAAATACATGTATGTGACTACAGAATGAAAGATGGTATTGTTGAAGAGAATTGATTAAAGAGTTCATTTTTTTTCTGTGGTGTGGCCAGACCAATTTGTTTTCTTTGTAATTTAGTTAGGACATGATGATTTGATGTGGATGACACCCACACATGGATCAATTTTTGTCAGTTTCCAAAAATTGTGCCTGGAATGTTGAATTAGTTTATCAACAGATTGTTACATCTTTCAGATACAGTTAGAACTACATTGCATCCAAAATACATGTAATACAGTACCTGCAAAAACTGGCTCCATTTCATTACATAAGTTGTACAAAATAAGATCCTAACTGAACAAAACGTTACAGTTGCACACTCAACAAAACTAAATATGAATTAGTCATGTACAATATTCAAGTTTTATACGCCTCGAACAAGTACATGTAGGGGGTAGCAAATTATGGTGAAACTATATGAGAAACTTAAGTAGTAGTAGTTACTCAAGCAACACTGGACATGGTTTTGGAAACGGTCAGACGTTTCAACTGACATCATGCTTGAATAAACTACTTTTTGGCGTATCTTATCACCTGGATGTCTAACCTACATCGATGTATGTGAAAAACTTGTTTAGCTTGGTTTAACACCATCTTGCTTCTTAGAAATGTTTTCAATGTTTGAAATGTTGTTGAGTCATTTCTGAGGCCAGGTGGGTCAGGCATCTTGACAATGTGCAGTCACGGATATTTGTTTCTTCTTTGTCAACCAAAAACATGAAAACTCTATTTCTGTCCTGTCTAAAAGAGTGTTATACATGCATGACTCTATGAAAACTGAGGCCCAACATTTCACTTGTGACTTCTTCTATATTTTGGTGCTGTGGAACTCTGGTAACGCTCCACAAGATGACAATGTTGTAAAATATTGGGACATGATGAACAAAGATTTCAGAGACTATATTACAACACTTATGAAACTAGCATTACAGAAAATATGAATTGTAACTGAGAAAATGCAGAAAACTGGATAGACCAAAGCAGGGTTGTAGCCAGCCAGAAATCATTTTCTGTCCCCTCGATTTTGAATGGCTTTGGCGAAATGTTCCTACGGGGGTCCAGGGGCATGCTCCTAAGGAAATTTCAAAGCCTAGACCCTCTGAAATGCTATTTCCTGCATTTTGAGGGTTAGATTTTGCTCACATCACATAGGACGGAATGGGCAAATATTTTTTCCGTCCCCAGCTGCAAAATTCCATCAAAGGATGGAAGGACGGGTGCTGGCTATAACAGTGGACCAAAGACAATACCTCCCTGTGAATTAGTAGCCTCTTACAAAAGGAAACAGACTGGTAATATGGCACAATACAGATCATGCTGAATGTTACAATAAACCACACAAAACTGCTCATATCAGCAAGGATATATTCCAAATACGTTTCCTCTATGTTGCTATGGTATCAACAGTACACGTAGTAAGTAAGGCCTAGTTACTATTTTTCATACAGAAGACCTTTCTTCATCCCCCAAAAACTTTGAAAACATAGAGCTACCACAGTTAACAGAACTGTGCATTCTTTCATGCCATTGATGTGATCACAACTTAAAGTAATACATGTACAAGTAAGGAGTTAATCTTGAAGCATTACCTTGCTACGTCTTTAAACTCAGTATATATGCTCCAATAGTCAGCACTTATGACATGTATTTCTAAACAAAAACAATTGTCCCCCAAACAGCCGACAATGTTGTGTCGAAAACAAGTTTACTCAAACTTTCAGTCAAAGTCCTGTCTGTTGTGGGACTCATGTTCCTTTCGTGACAGAAGTGTGTTCAACTTGTTTATACCAAAAATATATAAACATTCCAAGAGTGTGTGGTGATAAGCAATGTGCAAATTTGGGTGAGCTAAAGCATGGCATCTTTTGAGGGGCCTTAAATTTTTAGATTACTCATTCATACTTTCAAGAAAGCATAACTGAGTGACCTAAAAAATTCAGTAGATCAGAGACCTCTTAAATGTGGCCCACATCCCTTAACATGTAATATAATATATGATGACCTTGAGTATTTCAACCAAGAACACTGGATCACCCCTACTGTTATCGATAAGTGTGTTGGGTTCTTTTTAGGTGCAAAGATTTGCTGCCCGAGGGTTCGCTCTACCGGGGACAGGGGCCGGTTTTCCATCCCCGTCCAAAAGGATGACGGATGCAACTCTTTTCCAGTGGTGTCCATAAATATTTGAACCAGATGTAGCAAGTACCAGAGTATGCAGAACACTACATGTAAGCGATGCAGACAAGACAGTTTGATGGTGCAGGGGTATTAATCAATATCGCCTTAGGCAGCCTTTCTGGTAGTGGCCATGCCTGGGGGTCAAGGTATTTTTTGTGGAACATGATCAATTCACTGCCATTTGGAGGGAACACTATACCATGGCTCCCAACTAACTGTGCTAAACCGCTGCACGTTAACGCACTAGCAATAGGGCTGCGTACACTTGTATTACCAAGTTGCATATATGGGCCTAAGCATAACAGGTAAGTTTCAGCACCTGTACCAGTCATTCAACTGTACTTGACAAAGTAACGTGTGGTCATCAATGATGATAAAAGCATGAATAAGCAGTTAACAGAAAGTTTATTCAGACAGAAAGAACATAATTCTATATTATACACAGTTTATAAAGAGTACCCCAAATAGGTTCAATGCCCAGAATATGATTGTTATCATCTTTTTTTCAGTCCTAAATGGATATTTGTGGTAGGAATAACAAACCTTTAGTAACGAAATTACGGTAAGTCAAAGGGTTCGACATAATATACTTGAGCGTAATAGTTGGGTATAGTACCAGTACACTGATGATAATTTTCCTGTATTTTGAACGTAAATGATTATTGCAGTACTGCACCAGTACTGGGCACTTGTATGTAGCCCTACCACACATACACGTACATGTACATGTACGGACCAAGGCAGAACCTAAGGACTGTAATGTTGGCACTACACCCTCCTGACAGAAAAGGAAATAAACACTGCTACACAGCTGCTCATGTTCAATGTGTTTTGCTACCTATGAGGTTAAGTTCAAGTGGTGTCTCTTATCACTTACATGTTCAAATTGATGTTGTCGACTTTCAACTTGTGGATAGCTAGGACTACATTTTCTAATTATTACAGATCAAAGTATTCTATTCATTGATGTCACATTGGTGCGTGACTGTGATTCCTGACATTTTTGCTGTGGTTTTATGTTCACATGGTTTTGCAATGTATGTTCATGTTCACCAGTGTTTCTATTAATGTCTGATGTCAGTGACTTTAGCTGAAGTTGTAACCACTGTTACTTCATTTTCTTCCTATGACCATTATTAAATCATTGCAAATAGTTACATACAGTGTGAGGCACCCATAAACAGCCAAGCCATAAGTTACACACTCTGGTGTATTTGGGTGGAAGAAAAAAACCTTCCCAATAAAGTGCCAGATTTTATCATCATTACCATGATCATGAGTGATTACCACCTCAACTAGATAGTGGACTGAAACAGGACTTAGTTTGTGTGTATGCACATTCTCGGGCCATACTTTGCATAAATGTGATCCGCATCTTCTTCTACCCATAACTACAAATTACTGTCTATCTTACAATGTACAAGATAACACAGCTGAATAAGATTAACTCTCTTCTTGTTTGTATTTAAAGCTTCTTAGTGGATCTTCTTTTCTCTTCTGAAAGACAAAAAATCTCTTTTCAGGAATAGTTACATAAAACATAATAAGACAGCAATGAATTCCTGCCGATTGTGTATGTTGTCTAATCATTAGGATTTCTGAAAAATTGCATAGTATCAAACTAGCTACATGTAGCAATTTGAAAACAAGGATTTCATTAACGTAATGTTCCTATTCTCTCGTGTTAGAAGGAAGAAGTGACTTCATTTATGCTTTTTAAAACGTTCTTATGAATATTGATAAAAGCAAAAGTGATGTCAAATCTGTTAAGACAAAATGGACACAATGAACAGCTGAGCTAATCTTCTGCTGTTTATGGCAGATAAGAAAGATGCTATGCACAGTAAATTTTGTATTTACAGGTTCATTATACTGGGGAAGTTATCCTAGCTCTTTCTGTCAAAAAAATTATCATCCTGTCCTAAGGACTGCGACCTTTTCCAGGCCAGCACACAAGATGGCTGAGCAAAAACAGCCAGGATTCGAACTTATGTCTTCTAGGTCCAGAGGCATGATCACTAACCACTGGGCTACATATACTAAAGATGAATTTTGCAACTCATTGCTGACAAGTCAAATGTATGAATGAGAAAAGTTGCACCTTGTGTCTTTTCTGCTCCCTGCGCCCTCCCTGGAACTGTTGAGGTCTCTTGGTGATCACACTACTGTTGGACTTCATACTGGGAGGCACTGTCATGGAGAAAAACACATTGTAAGGATGGTGTGCCCCCTAGTGTACACATGGAAAACTGCAGGTTTTATTTGTTGCCAACAATGTATTGGAAAAAGGCATAAAAGGCCTTTAATGACCTAAAATGTGATTTTCTATCCAAGCATTAATTTGTTAAAACAAACAATAAGATCACATACTCCCTTGCCACACAGTGTTATGAGCAACAAAAAACACTTAAAAGTAACAAATCAAAAGTTGAATAACTGAAGGGACTACCCAAGAGATTAATAAATAAGAAATAAATAAATCAGAGTACATCATTAAACTCTTAGTCATAATGTCAAAACTCTTCCCTGACTTTCATACTATACACAGATCAAAGTAAAAACACATTTCATGAAATGCTTTATGAAGAATTAGAAAAGGATGGAACTTGAAATAAAATTGCTATCCCTGCCAGGTATCTTGTAATATGAGTAAGCCACGATACCAAGGACTATACCTGGACGATTCTCTGTGGCTCAACGCAATTATAATGGGAAACATGCAGCGTAATGTTTACAGGCTTAAGTTTGTTACCTCCATGAAAATAGAGGTATTGTTTTTGTTGTGTCTGAGTTTGTGCCTGTGCTTCTGGACATTCTTGGTCAACTTCAGAAGCTATTGATGGATTATGATGCTATATGGTACAATGTGCATTTATGTGGGTACATGTAGGTCTTGTTACAAATGCAAATATACCAACTCTACGGTAATACTAGTTCAGCTGATAACGGATGCACAGTAACACTAGTTCATCTCACAACCGATATACATGTAGGTTACCCACGGATAAAGGTGAACTAGAGTTACATAGACACTTACTTAAATATTCGGGGACATTCTTCATGTGGGGTTTGACTTTAGACGCTGCCAGAGCCTTGTCATGTCTCAAGACTTGGAGATCCCTTGGGTTGTCTTCAAAGTACGACTACAGGCAAGGAGAAATAAGTCTTCCTTAAGAAAGCCCATACATCAGTGGCCAACTTTACTAAATTATATGTGTCAAACAAGATACATGTAACCTGAGATTAAATGTTAAATGCTTGACAGAAAGACATACTTAGTTTTTAAATGCAATACGCAGTTTTTGTGTACTATTTTCATGCATTACGTTTACACAACATTTAGCAAAAAAACTGAATAATTTTTATGACATTATGTACAATGCACCATTTCCTGAAAACAACATATTCCTGTTCAAATCTATATTAATGGTGTAATGTCCATTTGTACATTAGTTAACTAACCAGTATGGTTGCAAAATGCGAATTTTTTTTCTGTCATGTCTACAAGTCATCTTCTACAAGAACACATGGAATGGGAATGGGTCTACATTTTCCATACATGTTTTGAAGAACCGTCTACTTTTAACTCACCTTCAGCTTTTCAGAGTTCAAGATTTCTGATCTGATCTCTTTTAGTCTGGCCTCCCGCACATTCGTCTTGGTGACTGAACGCAGAGCATCCTGCAAAATATAACCGATATATACAGCTTTGCAAAACAAGTAGCTACATATGTATTTTGGCTGTTTTCATACATGCACACACACACGCATATACACACACACACACACACACACTCATTCATTCACATACACAGATGCACACACACACAAAAACCCATATATAGTGTCACACACACACATACACTACTCACACATGCAGACACACACACACATTACTCACACACACAGACACAACAGTTAGACCTTGATACTGATGAATTTTGGTTACCTTTGCCCTATATCTGAAGCCCTCAATCTCCTCCATTTTAAACCTGTATGGTTTGATGACAGGATCGTCTGTGTCCCCGGACAGCGCAGTCTCAGCCTGCTGCAGCAGGGGCAGCTCCTGTGCTGAGATCAGGGACAGCGCTGTCCCCTGGCTGTCACCTCGAGCTGTCCTGATCACAGGTTGGGTGAAAAGACCAACATTTGAACAGTCATAATCTTCCTATAATATCATAATTTTACTTCAGTATAGTCACTCAAACAAAGTATGTTGACATAGTAAATACCGGGGCTATGTACCAGAAGTTTTAATTTAATGCCCTCTTTTGCACATGCCTCACTGAAAGCAATACCACAGATATTTTCAACGAAGGAAAACAGGGTTACCATCTATTATGGATAAACTAAACTTTAACTAACCAACACTAAAATTGACTGGCACTTACCGCAAATTTTCGGAATTCCGGAAGCTACAGTAGACGGGTGGGTCCGTCGGCCGAAAATTTGGGGTAAGTCCCAATCAATTATAGTGTTGGTTACTTAAAGTTTAGTTTATTCATAATGTCATTTACCAACACAGATGAACTTTCATACTAAGCATGACCATCTCACCTGCCCACCCTGTGGATGTAGGAGTCCACCTGTGTTGGGAAGTCAAAGTTGATGACGTTGGACACAAACTGGAAGTCGATGCCACGAGAAACTCCATACTCCTTGTCTTTCTTCTTCTTGCTGAAAACAAAGGCTGGCATTCTCATGACTATAAAAAGAAGTCAACTAAATTTTATCTAAAAATAAGCTTTCAAGTGTACAAATAGGCTGGTGTGTTACGCCGAACGGCGGTTATACCGGCTATATAGATACAGATACAGAAATGTACCATCCAATGTTTTGCAAATAAGGCACCAACTCCCTGTTTCTTTCAAAATTGATTTACCTGCTACTACTGTAAGAAGAGAAATCTAACTGTCAATTCACCTTTACCCTACCACATAACAGCACCTTTGCTCTCAAGCTATAAAAATGTGGGGGTCCTGTACAGTAGCAACCCCAACAAAGAGAAGAAAGAAGGAAAGATGCACCGATACAGAAGAAAGATTACAGAGAGAAAGCCTTTTTTCTTCCTTTGTATCACAGTTAGTTGACAGTAAGTGGAACGCAGCAGTTTAAAATATTAAGTACAAGCTGCCAAAGACCAGACTGTAAGGTTTGACCCACTCACACAGGGAATTGGACACCTAGATGTATTGATAAGTGCAGTTGGTTCTTTACATGCTTGAAGTGTTGCTATCCTGAAATAACAGGACCTTGAGCTCTATATCACATCTGAAAGGACCTTCCCAACCAAAGCTAAGTAATCATCTGAGTCAAGTTGGAACATTCATGTTAAATGCATTTCCCAACATTAATGTCTGCTTGGGATTCGAACACCAGAGTCAACAAACCTAAACACAAGACCAGCAGTGCCAAAAGCTTTCTATTTAAATACAAAGACACGTCCCACTCACAATCTCTTGGCCTTCTTCTTGGCTTTCCCTGTCTTCTCCTTGCCACCGGCATCCTCTGCATCCAGTGCACTCTCGTCTGTGGCTATGACCAGGTTGTACAGGCCCTGGTTAAACTGGTTCACTATGTGACATCTATGATAAATACAAAAAAAAAGGATAATCATTAACATCATTGCACAACATTTGATCTGTTAATGTACATGTACATGTAGTTGAAAATACATGGGCAACATAGATTGCAAGTACAGTACGTTTTTGACATACTTGCTGTATTGACAGTTTATATACTGTTCCTGCCACTTACTGCAAACTTATCCCAACCATCAACTGCCATTCTGTATTTCCTTTTAATTATCTTGCTACTATTGTTTCACATTTTTACAATGCAGCAATTCTATACAACAAATGGAACTAAATCCACAGTTAAGTGCTGAGCACGGCAACTAAACAAGCATAGCAATGTCAACTTTTCTTAAGAAGTAGTTTGGATCTCCTTGTAAATTCTTCTGATGTAAACACTACAAAATACCATTTTAGATACCTGAGAATTAATTCTTGATGCTATGTTCATTTACATAAGTGAAGACACGTTTAAAAATAAAACAAACGATACAGGTTACCCCAAGAATAAAGGATAGCGTTATGTGGGTTGCTACTATGTAATTGTCCACTTACCTGGAGGACACTGGGAGTTCCGAGTTCAACACACATGCTGGGACTGAAAACTGTTCTAGAAACAACTTCAACCTGGGGAAAGAAAAGTTGGAAGTTTCTATGAGATTTTCAAACACAATTTTCATAAATACATGTACTATACCACTTGTATTTTTCTTTGAAATATAATCATTCATGTTGTCATGATACAAAACTGCTGCCCATATTTAGTTTTTCCTTATCTGCTAATTTGTTTTTTTTTTTTGCTTCCAGTTAGCATCTTGAAACTCTAATCTGTATGTTAAACAATGATACTCTCTGAGTCAGTCAAATTCCATTTACAGACTGAGGAAGACCAAATCTTCCTGCACCTTTGCATCAAACTTATCTGTTGTAAAGATTGAGAAACTATGTCCTGATGCTACCTCTACAGTAGTTTGGCAGTTATCATACACCACACAATATTTTGAAAGAAAGAAGGCAATGATAATAGTCCCATTGTTGAACGCCAGTTAGTTCTACATCTACACCTACATCCCAATAGCAGGGCTCGAAATTCATTTTTGGGATTAGGACTGGTGCACCGGTGCACCCAGCTTAAAAAATTGAGTGCACTAAAATTTTTTTGGGTGCACCACTTAAGTTTAAGTCAAAACCTAATAAGACTTCTTATACAACTACCACAACAGACATTTTTATTATCTTTCTAACACTTAGATGTCAAGAATATGATTTATACAGTGGATTCCAATTATTCGTATTACGCCTTTTCGGATAATTCGGGTAATTGCATAGAATTGCGAAATCCCAAACCATTTGCCATTCATTCTATTGTATAAGGCTTCGCAGAATTGGATAACCCCCGGTCTCAAACTTCTGGTTTTTGGATAGAATTACGTCAAATTATAGCGAATAAAATGGGAAAATATACGCTAAAACTTACAAAATGAGGCCAAAATTAACCAACAACTGTATGTCCGAAGGCATTTAATCATGAAAAGGACCGTAAGATAGGTAGATTCCACCGAAAATCTTGCCAATGCTGCTGCGGTAGCGTGCGAACATTGGTTAGGCGCCATTTTGATAGGTTGCCGCAAGGCATGATGGGCGAACGTCATGGGAACGTCAACACGCTTTTGAGTTCGTATTTCCCCTTCAGACAACGTCTAAACTTGGTTTACCCTACAAAATGTGTTTTTACATATCCACTGTCTCATTATTGAGCTGATTTCGGCTGCACTACGTAGATTTTTACAGCGCACGTAACGCAACAGGTCAATGAACTGTGATTTCGCAATCAGCTGCATTGAATGGCCGGATATCTCAAGCCACGCTACGACGCCATTTTAAATGTTTTGAAAGTAAAATTTTCCGTCTTCCACCGCGAAAGACGGCGTCGAGTTTAAAATTTCAGCGTAACTTGTGGACACAAGATATAAATAAGGGACTGTACGATATTTATCAGGGGGGGAGGGCCATGTTAATTTTTTTTGAGGTGGGGGGAGGGCCATGTTAATTTTTTTTAGATAGGGGGAGGGCCATGTTAATTTTTTTGAAAGAATTGTTTATACTCTTTTTGTTTTGATATCTTGACATGGCCCTAAAACTGTTAAAATAAGCCTTCTGAATAGCCTAAAATGCAAGAGCTTCTGGGGGGCTTTGCCCCCCTAGGCCCCCCAAAGTGGCGCTGCCCTGGACCAGAGTTCCCGCCAGGCATACGTCATTCCGTCTACAGACTTATTTTTTTCTGGAAAGACGCACTCGGCTTGGCTGAGTTTCCCAAAATATTTAAGTTACAAAAGCGGTGCACGGTAAATATGTGAAGAATCCAAAACTATACACTTTATTTTTTATTTAAAACATTTCTTTTGTTTCAAAAAGACAAAATTTGTGGCAGAAAAAGGGGCCGCAATATTGTTGTCAAGTGTCGATCGAGTCGGCTGTGCACTGGCATTGGCGTCCGTAGCACATGGCGCGGCACGCCCCCCTCCCCAGACGGACTGTCGATCGCAGCGCCCAACACGTCTCTTCTGGCTACTCCTTCAAGACTACACCGGCACTGATCACTGCCAAAGATGCAGCAGATCGCCCTCCTTCGTATAATGTATAACGTTCTTGGTCTACTCTACTCTATGTAAAAAGAAATCCAGCGGTGAGCCAAAGATTTCACGCCGAAAACGGGGTTAGCTGAGGTCGCACGAAACAAACGCACGCTTGTTGAAAATGACGTCGCGGCCTTGTAAAACCCGACCGATTCGATAAATGATAAATTTGAGTAAAATCATCGGGCAAAATAGAAAAAAAAACAGTTGTGATGGCGCCGTTTACTATCCTCTGGAAAAAGTACTAGCATTTGATGCGGGAGGGCGCAACATTGATCGCACGAGGTAGGCATTCTTTTAATATTCAATGCCGGAAAAAAATTGGCAGGATTTTTCCATGGGCTGACGAACTCACTGGCTAGAGCCCTGTTTGGAAGCATCAAAACCCCAAAATTTTCATATAGACATGACTGGACAAATAATAACCGGGCCAGATCACGGACTGCTGATTCCCCGAGCTTATAGTTATAACGTATTTTTGGGGAGAGGGCGGACGTCGATTACTGAAAAACGGGAGTAAAAAAGGCAACCGGCATCCAATCTCAAGGGCATAATTTTCCTCTCAAGTTGCAGGAAATTCTGTTTTAGAGGGTTTGAAAATCCAAATTTTCCCGGGGGAGCATGCCCCCGGACCCCTGCCCCGACGTTGTGAAAAAATCCTGGCGCGAACACTGGCGCCCTTGTGCCCTGACGTCTATATTAAGACTATTTTATCGTTTGTTTTTCTACCTGTTTAATGATGCCTGTCGGGGGGAGGGTCATGTTGATTTTTTTTAGGTGGAGGGGGAGGGTCACGTTAAATTTTTTTGAGATGGGGGGGAGGGCCATCAAAAAATTTTTTGATCCGACTTCCAATGCACCAGCCCTCCCCCCCCGATAAATATCGTACGGTCCCTAAGAAGGTGAAGAGTTTATCTCTCCAATACGTACCGTCATTTTGCTCAAAATTACGAAATCAACATAATTTTTTCCGGCATACAAGCGGAGTTGTGTTTGCCTTTGTTGTGGTTCATGCTCTCGGCAGTGCGAGTCAAGCGTATTTTTCTACATGTTCATTTAGCCACCGACTTAAAAATATTTATTAGATTTATCAGCGCACGTAAATTGTATAATATCGGAACGTATAATTATGTAAAGCTTGTAACTGGAATCTGTTCGATCTCTTGCTGGCTATTTAGTGATGTTGTAGATTCAAACAGCTGACGACTTCCATTCGTTCAAAACCTGGTTATTAATAACTACTGCTTAGACTACTACTGCTCTAGATGAACAAATGTCTGATTCAAAAGTTTTGTAAATGAAGTTCCGTATTGTATGTGTGGTGTTTGTGTCTTGCGTAGTAGTAATCCTATATTTGCCCCCCTCCTGGCTCCCTTCGGGGCGTTAGTGGCCCAACTTCGGACTGTTGGATACTTCGGACTATTGGATAAAATGCGCTGACAAATGAGCTATCCAAATAAGCGAATTCCACTGTATTAGTATACTTGATATCTTTACATACATAAACCTAATAAAATATTTGGATGCACCCTGTGCACCCATAGAAAAAAATTGGGTGCACAGTTCCAATTTTCGGTGCACCTGGGTGCACATGCACCCAGTATTTCGAGCCCTGCAATAGTGTTGACAAACATGAAGCCTTACCTGTAACACCTGTCAATAGAGTTGACAAACAGTATGGTCTTGCCCCTGACCAGTCGGAGCTTGAGGAGGGTGTAGATGATGAGAAACTTGTCACCCTCCTCACACGTGATGTGATACTGTGTCAGTCTGTCTGACTCGGGCAGCTGAGACTCCTCCAGTTTCAGGGTGACCGGGTTGTGGAGGATCAGCTTCTTCAGGGCTTGGACATCCTGGTCACAAGTATTGGAAAGAAAATTTTAATTTTAATCTTTTCTTAAAAGATAAATTTCTGAACAAAAAAGGACAGTGATCTGGAAAAGTTTTCGCTCGATAAACAATTAAACTAGTACTCTTCTACTGGCCAAAACGAAGCAGACAAACACTATGTACACCGCAAGAAGGCAGGGGGAGGGGGCAGAAGATCTACTCTAGCCTTGTGCTCTTGTGAGACTAAGTCATTCCGTGAACAAGATTTGGAGTTACATGTTTATGCCTTTCAAACTGTCATTGAGTGAAGAATATTCTATGAATTATTGAAGTCTAGTGGCCTAAATATGTGTTAAAACATTGTTGCTGTACTCATCAGTACTTTGTTTTAGTATTTATTGTTTGATGTTACATATGCTAAGCTACTATGACAGCTATGCTGGTGCTTTCTACATACAAGCATGTATACTGATGACACTCACCTCACTCAGGGTTGCAGACATGAGAAATGCCTGATAGATCTTGGGTAAGTGTCTGTAACATAAGAAGCCATGGAGATATCATTTAGAGCTACAGGTTGCATATTGTTTAGATTATGGTTGGATTGCCATAGATTTTGTCAATATTCTTTAGAAAAGCAAACAAAGCAAGTAACTCAGAATTGAGTGTAGTCACAATGATGATGCACTTTTGCATCATCCTTAAAGGACAGCATCAGAAAATTTTCAATTCTTTATTTTCCAGTAGTTTACTCATTAAAAAGTTGATGTACGTCAATTTTTACATTGATCCGCCTAATATGACCCTGTAGACACGTTTGAACTTCGCGCTCTCCTCCTCTCCCCGCCGCGCTGGCCGATGACGTAATGGCCTCGTTCTGATCGTCTGAGATTGTATGACGTCACGGATCAGAAACTTCTAGCCAGCCATTTTGCTCGGTGAACCTCGGTCCTCTCAGCGGTAAATAATCACCCCGCCATTCTGGAGTTCAGTTTGTTGTTGTTGAAAATTACTTTCGTGGACCTGTAAGTCGCATTGTGAGCTGTCTACGAAGCCATAGTCCCCGGGAGACTGATTGTATCCTCCTCCTCTGGTACGGCGTG